>NC_025996.2:138615484-138644446 GCF_000442705.2 Elaeis guineensis | reverse complement strand
AATTAGAATTTTTTGATTGGTCGAATGATGTGGCACTGCATGGCGCAGTAGGGTCTATTTAAACCCTGTCTGTGTCTAGTTTAGTGAATCTGCCCAATACCCAGCAAAAATGAGATTTCCTCTACTTCTCCACATCCCCTCTACTCCTCTCTCTTCTCTCTTCATGTCCAAAAAGTTATACATCCATCTGGTGCTTGTCCAAAGCATGGTGGCTTCCTGATAAGAAGGCTGCAGAAATTTATCGAGAAGCTGCTGCTCCAACTTCAGAAGATCTTTTGAAGATCTTCCAGATCAGATCTAGATCTGATTTTTGGAGAAAATATTTGTAAGGAAAAGACAATCCAGATCCTACTCGAGTGGATACCAGTAGAGGCTAGGCGACTGCGTGGCTATTTTTGAACCTCGGGCATTGCTGCGATCATCTACAGGGTAATCTAGTTACCCTAGAGGTATTTCTCTAATCCTCAAGTTTTAGATTTAATTTTAGATTAAATATCAGATAATAAAAATCAGATCTAATAGACCTTAGATCTAAAATAAAGTAGGATAAATTTTTTAAAAAAAATATTCTGCCTCAGATCTCATTAGATCTAGAAGATCCTATAAGGAAAAAGATGATTTTTCCTTCAAATCTATGGCATGAAAAATTTATATATAAAATTAGATATAAAATAAAAAATTGCATCGATCACAATGATGGTCTGAATCTGATCTAACTTTTAGATCACATCGGTTGAGTTTAGAACTCATCACCTTTTCGCTGATCGATAATCTCTACTGTTGATAGGCATGATCTAAAGCTCTCACTGATGTCGAGCAGCCGTACAGATCGTTCGACCTCTAAAAATCATCCACTCAAAATCTTTATTGGTTCTTCCTTTATAAGAATGCTAGCTCATGTCGAAGATTTTGGATGGCTGATCCAAGCTCCTTTCTTCGAATCTCCTGGACTCGTCTTGATCAAAAGATAAAGCTTTATGAGGAGGTGGTAGTGTGAAAGATTAGACAAGACTCACTCTTTCTTCTCACAAAATCTAGATTTGAAACTCAAGAATCCATACCTCACACTCGAGAGGAAGAACACTTCTTTTGTTTCTCATGCACGAAAGCCCAACCCACTCTCAACTTTTTATGCCCCAACTCTCAAATTTCTCACCCAAAAAGTACTTCTAATCTCGCACAAAATTAATCCCCTCTTATGTTTGATATATGCTCTAGAAGCCAATCTTGGCTAACACATATCATATTTTTAGGACATATTTTTATACTTATTGGGTATTTATATTACCATTTATATTTATGTATCCATGAATCATCCAAGGGATTAACAAGATGATGATACATACTCTTAAAGAGTTAAAAATTTGAAACATGTGTCATTCATAGTTAATTTCTAAATTACTCCTGATTATAGGATCATCATGGGAATGATGATTGATCCAGATAGACCAGTGCACATATCACTTTTTTCAGACATATGGATCTCGAGTCTGCAGTGTAGTGATACTAAAGCAAGAGTGTAAGTGGTTATTAGAAACTAACTAATACTGAGAGTGACCAACATGAAAAGTCACATAGATATTTGCTCACTCATTAATGACTTTCTCAATACTGTAGTTGTATGATTGGTCATTTGACCAGCGGTGTTACAGCTGCTCGTAGTCAGATTGTTAGAGTTTGACTAATACATAAACATGGATCTCACTGAGCCCTTGTAGTGGACGTTAGCGATAGTTGGTCCACTATAGGAGTAGGGTGTATAATTAGATGGGATCTATTGAGCCTAGCAAAAGAGAGTAGTCCTATGAAATTTATGAAGTTGAGTCTTTAAGTCTATGACAATAGTAGTGTGATTAATGAAAAAAAATTATGAGAATCACATATGGACTCGAGCTAATTAAATCTATCACATAACCGATGATGAGGTTTGATGATTCATCCATGACCTACCATCTGGTCGGAACTCATGATAGAGAAATTGTATTATACGTTAACTGCACCTAGAGGTTCATCATCTTTTATTCTGCTGGATTGCTACTACATACTGCTACGTATCACTGATGGATTTTGAGACTCACGAGCATCATCTTGATGATCGACAATCCTTGGTCAACAGAGTTTGAATGATTCCAACCCATTAAAAAGAGTTTCAATGATAGTGTTATAGGAATCACAAAATATTTCACTATCAGACAGAATAGAGCATATGGGATCCAACACAAAAAGGCTTTTGACTGATCAGATGGTTGAATTATGATTATGAATCAAGATAGGATTTGATATTCAATTTAATTGATGATTGATCCAATGCAAAGTTGCATTAAATAACTCACTAAAGAGTTAATGAGTTCTAGGAGAATTAATTAGTAATTAGATTGTTAATTAGTTCAATTTGAGAGAGCAATGAGCTTGCATTAAGTCTAATTAAATTTAATTTAATTTGATTTGATATAGATTTGATTTAATCAAATCTAATTGGTTATAAGATAATCAAATTGCATGGAGAATGATTCTTAATTGAATTAGGATTTGAATTTGACTCAATTCCTAATTAGACTAAAATCTAAATAAGAATATTTGAGTTCCTATGTAGATTAAAAATTCTTATATTTATGGGTACACCAAATCTTAATTGGATTAGGATTAAATTGAGTTTTACCCAAGCACCAAGAGAGAGTCCAAAATGATTAGGACCCCTTCTTTAATTAGGTGATATCTAATCTAAATAGTTTGGACTCTAAATTAGATTTGAATTTTTATCTATTTGGATCTAATCAATTTTTAATATGATTAAAATTGGTTAGAGTTTAAATTGGTTTAAATCAGCCACCTAAAGAGCAGTTCTAATTAGATTAAACTCTTCTCTCCATGCACCACAACAAGTCCCACGCCCAACCAGATTTAGATGCCCAAACACCCCACGCCTTCCTCTTTTTTTAGAGTGGAATAATCCATGGGATATCTGCTTTCTTTTGTGAGATAAAGGGTGCACAAAATTAAGAAGGGTTGGTGGCATAAAAGAGCTAGAGTCCTAAGAGAATTGGAGTCTTATTTCCTATCCAAACACCTTATCCTCTTAGCCTATTTAAACGTGGGTTATGAGGGTTGTTAGGACCAGAGATGAGATCAGGTTTGACACCAAAAGAAAGGGTTTTTGTGCATGAAAAATCAAGAAAGAGAGAGGGATGGCATGAAGACTATGGGTGTGAGAGATTTGGTACATGAGTTTTAGGAAGAAAAGAAATGAAAGGGTTCTTCTCATGATCTCTAGCATAGAGATCAATATCCTTCTATATTCTTCTTCTTCTCTAAGAGTGTCTTGAGAGAAAAAAGATTTTCAACCATCAAGATGCGATCTCTGTAAGAGAGTTAGTATCCTGATGAGATCAAAAAGATTCTGATCAGATGAAAGTCTCGTGTGGATACCCATAGAGGTCGAAAACTTATGCGGCTTTAAGGGACCTTCAAAAGATATCCATAATTATCAGTTTGTAGTGAAGATTGATCCATGCCAAGGTATGTTCTCTATTTATTTTTTTATTTAATTTCTATATCTGAATCTTATCTCACATATGATGATCCTGTTTATAGTTTTAAGATTTGATCTTATGTATGCTTAGACTAAATTAGATTTAATTTAAAATTTTTTAAATTTCACTACATACTCATTTTGAAAAAAATTTACATATATAAATCATAAAACTCCAATAGTGGTATCAAAACCACATCAAATGCATGAGATCAAGATTTAGATTTAAAATCTTTAGAGAAAAATTTCAGATCTAAAAATTTTTTATGTCATTCTGACATAAGGTTGCTTTGGCATAACTTGTTATACTGAATGATTGTCCTAGAATGATATTAAAATTTTTAATTAAATAAAATTTTAGATCTAATTTTTTAGCATATATATGATATATATTTTATTATTTAAATCTAAAAAATATTTTAAGATCTATTTTTTATTCATATATATGATATATGAAAGTATCTTCAGGACAAATTTGTTTCTATGATCTGAACTTATTTTTACATATGATATATGTTTGTATGTATGATCTGAAATTATTTTAAGATCTAAACATACTTTTCATACAAAGAATTTAGATCTAAAAATTTAATTTTAAGATCTGAAATTAGTATTTGTGCATAAAGAATTGAACATGGATAGATCAAATTAGGTCATATAATTAGATTACATCTAGAATTTTTGATTTAATTATATTGATTCTAAATTGATTTATGAAATAATCAAATCGAGTCAAGTATTGATTAGAATGAGGTCAAAGTTTAAGATCATATAATTATTGTTGATCGAATCGATTGACACCCATATGTAGAATCAATTAACCTAAGGATCTAATTCAGCTCTATAACTTGAATTTAATTCACCTAAGCTAACTTATTCGAATCAATTATCTAATTGGTGTCTAAGATAAATAATTAAAAAATTATTATTTAATTAGTTTTATTCACTTATTAGATCAATTTATTGGTATCTAAGAAAACAATGGAAGACTCCACCAATCTCTACTTACCTGGCCAATTTAGAAGATTGAGTCTCAAATATGGTTGCTTGATGATTTGATCAGAAAAGAGGAATTATGTGTTTTAAAAAAAGATCAGTGAGAGTATCTAATATTGACATCGATTAAAATATGGTTGTATATAGAATTCTCCATAAAAGATATAAAGCAAACGTCCTAAAGATCTATAGAGATAGATGCAATAAGATGCTTGTATTTTTATAAATAAAGTACATAGATTGGATGCTAAAAGGGTTCAGCATAGAAATCTCAGAGAGGAGTCTGCTACCCTCTCAGGCATAGATGTATGCCATATAATGTACTTGAACTGATATAGTTAATACTATGAATGTCATAAATAGATATCAGTTATATCCAGGCTGAAAGTGCTAGATTACTGTAAAAACATCCTTAAGTTTTTAAGAAGAACTAAAGATATGTTCTTAATTTGAAGAAGGATCAAAGCTAGGAGTAAAAGAATATACCAATTCAGATTTTATGTCTATCATTGATGGTAGAATATCTACATCATAGGTGTAATCATGTCGATATCTTGAAAGAGTTTCAAATAATCGATCGATGGAAGCTTAGTACACTGTAGATGTGTAGGATGCATTCTGATTTTAATATTAGTTGCTAATGTCGTACCATCAGATGCCATGACACTATACTACAAAAATAATAACACCATAGCCTTGCTAAAGAGCTTGTCTTATGAAGATAAGACTTGGTATATGGCAAATTGGCTTTAATGCAAGTGAAAGATTGTTGGATGTATGCCCTAAAAGTCAATCTTAGCTGACACATATCATATTTCTAGGATATATTTTTATATATATTAGGTATTTATATTATCATTTATATTTATATGTCCATAAATCATCTAAGGGATTAACAAGATGATAATACATATTCTCAAAGAGTTAAGAATTTGAGGCATGTGTCATTGATGGTTAATTCTTAAATTGCTCCATGTCATAGGATTATCTTGGGGATGGTGATTGATCTAGATAGACCAATGTACAGATCACTTTCGTTGGACAGATGAATCTCGAGTCTGCGGTGTAGAGACAACGGAGCGAGAGTGTAGGTGGTTGTTAGAGAACAACTAGCACTGAGTGTGACCAATACAAGAAGTCACATGGATGTCAGCTCACTCATCAGTAATTTTTCGATGCTGCAGTTGTATGATCGATCCTTTGACCTATGGTGTTATAGCTACTCATAGTAAGACAGCTAAAATTTGACTGACACATAAACATGGATCTCAATGAGCCCTTATAGTGGATGTTAGTGATAGTTGGTCCACTATAGGGTAGGGAGTTACTTAGATGGAATCTATCGACCCAAGCAGAAAGAAGTAGTCTTGTGGATTTATAAAGCTGAGTCTTTAAGTCTATGGTCATAGCAATGTGATTAATGAAAAAAAATTTTCATGAGAATCACATATGGACTCGAGCTAATTAAATCTATCATATAACTAAAGATGAGATTTGACAATTCATCCATGATCTACTATGTAGTCAAACTCACGATAGAGAAACTGTATCATACATTTACTGTACCTAGAGATTCATCATCTTTTATTCTGTCAGATTGCCACTACATACTGCTAGATATTATTAGTGGATTATGAGACCCACAAGCATCATCTTAATGATCGATGATCTTTAGTGGATAGAGTTAGAATAGTTCCAACTCATTGAAAAGAGTTTCAATGATATTATGATAGGGATCACAATATATCTCACTATCAGATAGAGTATAACCCATAGGGTCATACATAAAGAGATTTTTGACTGATCAGATGGTTAAATTATGATTATGAATCATGATAGGATTTGATTATCAAAATTTGATTGATTGATCCAATGCAAAATTTGCATTAAGTAACTCACAAAAGAGTTAGTGAGTTCTAGGAGGATTAATAATAATTAGATTGTTAATTGACTCAATTTGATTCAGCAATGGGCTTGCATCAAGTTTAATTAAATTAGATTTAATTTGACTTGATATTGATTTGATTTGATCAAATTTAATTAATTATGAGATAACCAAATTGCATAGAAGAATGATTTCTAATTGAATTAGGACTTAGATTTGACTCAATGCCTAATTAGATTAGGATCTAAATAAGAATGTTGAGTTGCTATTTGGACTAAAAATTTTTATATTCATGGGTTTACCAAATTCTAATTAGATTAAGATTAATTTTGAGTTTGACTCAAGCACCAAGAGAGAGTCCAAAAGGACAAAAACACCTTTTCTAATTAGGTGACATCTAATCTAAATAGTTTGGGCTCCAAATTAGATTTAAATTTTCATCTGTTTAGATTTAATCAACTCTTAATATGATTAGAATTGGTTAGAATTTAGATTGATTTAAATCAGTCACCTAAAGAGGAGTCCTAATTGGATTAAACTCTTCTCTCCATGCGTCACAACTAGTCTCACGCCCAATCAGATTTGGATGCCCAAACACCCGACGCCTTCCTCCCTTTTTAGCATGTAATAATCCATGGGATATATGCTTTCTTCCATGAGATATGGGGTGGACAAAATTAAGAAGGGTTAGCAGCACAAAAGAGCTAGAGTCCTAAGAGAATTGGACTCTTATTTCCTATCCAAACATCTTATCCTCTTAGCCTATTTAAACATGGGTTTTGAGGGTTGTTAGGATCAAAGATGAGATCAGGTTTGATGCCAAAAAAAATGGATTTTTATGTGTGAAAAATCAAGGAAGATAGAGAGACGGCATGAAGGCCATGGGCATGAGAGATTTAGTGCATGGGTTTTAGAAAGAAAAGAGAAGAAAGGGTTCTTCTTATGATATCTAGCATAGAGATTAACATCATCCTATATTCTTCTTCTTCTCTAAAAGTATCTTGAGAGAAAAAAAATTCAACCATCAAAATACGATCTCTGCAAGGAGCTAGCACCCCAGAAAGATTAAAAAGCTTCTGATCAGATCAAAATCTTATGTGAATATCCATAGAAGCCGGACACTTGTGCGGCTTCAAGGGATCTTCAGAAGACATCCATGACCATCAGTTTACGATGAAGATTGATACTTATCAAGGTATGTTCTTTATTTATTTTTTTCTATTTGATTTCTATATCTGAATCCTATCTCACATATAATGATCCTGTTTATGGGTTTAAGATTTGATTTTATGCATGCTTAGATTAAATTAGATTTAATCTAAAATTTTAAATTTGTTGCATAGTTATTTTAAAAAAATTTGCATGTATGAAACCATGAAACTCCAACATCTTAAGGGTGGCATCTTATAGAAGATAAGGATAAAAAAGAGATAGTTTCGGTTTAATTTCAAATGTTGATTGATCCTTATCACCAATTCAAATCAAATTTGAATTAAATTTTAAACCAAACTTTATCTTCATCTTATGAACTCAGGGAAGGGTTAACGAACATTAGAATGGTGCAAAAAATCTAATGCAAATATCCTTTATGCATGGAGACAGGTGATGGCATGAAGAGAAGAGTCCAACTCAATTTGGACTCTAAGTTTTCGTTCAAATTTAAACATATTTGAATTCAAATTTAAATCAACTAATTTCTAATTTAAAAAAAATTAGATGTGAACATAGAAAAGCTTCTGGGCATAAAAAAAATTTACATAAAAAAATTTTTCACATAAAAAATAAGAGGGTGTAGAGAAAGAGGTGCAAGAGATTTAAATTCGAATTATTTTCTCATCCAATTAATTTTTAACCCAACTAAATTAGATTAGATCCAATTGGACCACTAGACCTAATCTAATTTGATAGAAAATATTTAATTAAAACTTAATCAAATCAAAAATTAATCGAGTTTAGATCCTGATTATATCAGAAATCTAATATCCTTAGCGATTAGGACATCTCATAACTTAATCGAGTCAAACCAAATTGAATCCAATTCAATTAGATTTAATCTAAACCTCAATGCTTAATCTAATTGAGCTAATTATAATTTAATTATTAATCAATTCTCTATAATTCACCAACAATTAGCAAATTAATTTATTGTAATTTTACATTGGATTAATCATCAATCAAATTGACTATTTTATCTTAGAATAATTTTTAATCGTTGATCAGCCATATGATCAGTCAGAAATTTTTTTTGAGTGTGATCTCATAGGTTTGAACCTAAGCCGATAGTATAAAAATAATCTTTTATACCAATCAAAGTGACCATCTAGCAATGATATCTGACATCTGATAGGTCAAAAGATTGCGAAGTGTTATTCAAAAATCTATTGGTATATGGTTACCATATAATTTATCCCTTTGACTCAAATGCTCAAGGTGACCTAGGGTCTAACTGTCAACCTGATATGGTCATCCACATTGTATTTCAATTTCACAATCCATCATATGGATTATCCTGACTGAGATTTTACTGAATTGAAATACACTGATACATTAACTCCTACTTATTTAGAGAGATCAATTCTATCTTGACTCACATACCACTTCGCAAGTACTTGACTGTATCTAGAAACCTTTTATTACTGAATTAGAAATTCAAGTAGTCCAACATCAAAGCATAGTGAGTTGCTTGCAAGTCATCATGATGATCTCAGATCGAATGGATACATACCCATATCCTTCATGAGCTATCTTAACAGCAGAGTGCTCAACAATTGATCACGTTCAATGAGATGTACTCCTACGTCATACTTACATACCATGCCAGTGTCTCCACACTCTTTGGTTAAGAGAAAAATCAACATACATGACACATAATGACATATACTTGAGATAGCTATCATCCTAATAATAGTATATCATTTGATCGTAAATTAAGGTTTAAAGACTAAACGATATATCCTTCTATATCGAATCAAATAATCTAAGAACTTCATCACATAATAGGAGTTCAAAATAAGATGTACACAGTGATGAAAAAATTAAATAATATTTATTATTCAATAATTTATATATAATTATAATAATAAGCACAACCGTCAATAGGCTGATGATTGATTTTGGAACATAATTTCTAACAACTTTATTTGGACTAAAGTCAATTGGTACAGTATCGTATATCCATCTTTGATTTATAATCTTTGAACTTCTTGATACCGAAGGCTTTAGTAAATGGATCGATCAATTTTTTTTTTGTCAATCTTTTAAAGCTCGACATCACCTCAATCCATGATCTTCTGAATCAGGTGGTAGCGGTGCAAATGTGCTTGGTCTGCTGATGTGACTTCGATTCCTTCGCTTGAGCAATGGTGCCTTTTTGTCACAGTACAACAAGACGGAGCCATCAAGGGAGGGTGCCACTCCAACTCATTGATGAACTTTCGTAATCACACAGCTTTCTTCACAGCATTGGATGCTGTGATAAATTTTGCCTCCAAGTAGAGTCGGCCACAATATGCTGCTTGAAACTCTTTCAGTAGATTGCTCTATCGTTTAGGATATAAATATGTCCCACATGCTCTTACTGTCATCATGATCCGACTGAAAATTAGAATCTGTAAATCTCAAATTTTAAGTCAGATTCTCCATAGATAAGTCACTGATCTTAGTATTTTGCAAATACTTAAGGATGGTCTTTACGACCTTCCAATGATTCTCACCTAGATCAGACTGATATCTGCTCACTATCCTTAGTGAGTATGTCACATCCGATCACGTACATGTATGGTGCACATAATAGATCCCACTATTGAAGCATATAAAATTAGACTCATATACTCTCTCTCTTGAAGAGTTGTCAGACAATCATTCTTCAAGAGAAAATTTCTTGGCCTATTGGAAGATAGTCTTTCTTAAAATTTTTCATACTGAACCTTTTCAGCATAGTATCAATATATGTCGATTGAGATAATCCAAGTAATCTTTTAGATCTACTCTATAGATCTTCATCCCATGGATGAAAGATGCTTCTCTCAAGTCCTTCATGGAGAATTGTGATAACCAAACTTTTATTCTTTATAATGCAGGAATGTCATTTCAATTAAGAGAATATCATCCACATATAAAAAAAAATACTATCACAGAGTTATTAACCTACTTGTATATGTAGGGTTCCTCTCCATTCTTAATGAAGCCATACGTTCTGATCACTTTATCAAAATGCATGTTCCAACTTCGAGACGCCTGCTAAAGTCCATAAATGGACTTCTGAAGTTTGCACACCTTAGACTCATCTGTGGATATGAAACATTCAGATTGTATCATATACATCTTTTCTTTCAGCTCTCCATTTAAAAAGATGTTTTCACATCCATTTGTCAAATTTCATAGTTCAGATGTGCTGCTATTACAAGTATGATCGAATAGATTGAGCATTACCACAGAAAAAATATCTCATCATAGTCAATACCATAATGCTGATGGTAACTCTTGACAATCAGATGAATTTTATAGGTCTCCACCTTTCTGTCTATGCCACTCTTCCTTTGAAATTTCACTTACCCCCTATGGATTTTATCCCTTCAGGTGGGTCAATCAATATCCATACATTGTTGATCTTCATAGACTCTATTTAAATTTCATGGCTTCCAGCCACTTATCAGAGTCAGACCTCTGCATCGTATCATATAGATGATCGGATCCTCATTATTCTTATCGAGTTCAATCAGATCACCGTCCTGGATCAAGAAACGTAGTATCTATCTGATTGATGCGGTACTCTACCGAATCTTCTTAAAGATATTTCTACAATAGGCTTCGAATTTAATCTAATCAAGTCTAACTCTATGGGTTTACTAGATTATGTCAGTTTTTTTATCGATCGAACTTCATCAAGTTCAATCTTTGAAGCAATAGTTCCTTCTACAAAAACTTTTTTCTAGAAAGACTGTCCTATTGCTGATGAACACTTTCTGTTCATCAGCAAGGTAGAAGTAATACCCCTTAATCTCTTTTGGTACTCTATAAATAGATACTTGTCAGATCTAGATCCAAACTTGTCAGTTTTCAAACATTTGACATAAGTTGGACATCTGAAATCCTAAGGTGAGAGAATGCTAGCTTACATCCTACCTATATCTCATGTGGTATTTAACTTACGGACTTATTAGAAACTTTATTTAAAATATAATAAGCTGATTCGAGTGCATATCCTCAAAAGAAGATTGGCAGACTTGCAAAGCCCATTATAGATCGAATCATATCTAATTGGATCGATTCTTCCTTTCTGATGCACCATTATGCTATGGTATTCCAAGAAGAGTCCACTGTGAGAGAATCCCATTCTCTTCTAAGTATATCAGAAACTCACAAGAAGGTATTTTCCTCTTCGATCGATCGAAGAGTTTTAATACTCTTTTCAGTTTATTTTTTTACTTCATTACGAACGTTTGAAATTTCAAATGATTCTGACTTATATGTCATTTATAAATATAATAAATAATAATATCTACCTCTAATACTGGTGTTCATTAGTCACATACATCAGTATGTATTAAATCTAGAACTTGACTGGCTCGCTTACTTTTTCAGCAAAAGTGATTTGATCATTTTTTCAAGAAGACAAAACTCAAAGGTTGGAAATGATTCACATTCACTGACTTCGAAGATTCTCTCTTATGTCAACTATTTATTCTGTTCTTGTTAACATGACCTAACCTACAATGCCAAAAGTAGATATTGGAGACATCACTAATTCTAAAGCATTTGCTGGATGTGAACATTATACTAACAATTATGACAATTTGTAAATATCATTATTCAGCTGTCCATTCATCACATTAACATTATTCATAATGATATTAAAATTATTTTTTTTTATTAAAATTTCATAACCATACATGGTCAAGAGACCTACAGAAATAATGTTCAATAAAAAAGAAGGACAAAAGTGACATTCACTAAGAACAATTATCTTGGACTTGAATACCAGCTTAATAGTCCCTAACCCTACAACTGAAACTGATCTTCGATCTCCAACATTAAAGAACCTTTCACCTTCTTCAAATCTCTTACTGGCTGCAGACCCTGCAATGAATTGTAAATATTAAAAGAGCATTCGTATCTAATACCTAGATAGTAGAATCATAAATTGAGAAATTACAAGATGTTATCATATAATTATCTTGTCCAACAATAACTTACTTCTTTCTCGGCCTATTCAGATTCAAAGAGGTAATGTACTAAAGATAATTTCTCTTTCAGTGCCCCTGCTTCTTGCAGTAGAAGCACTCCGTCTAACTATAGTCGGATTTGAATTTCTTAATCTAACAAGACCTGGGTGCCCAGCACTTTACACCTTTTTCTTATTCTTCTTATTTTTCTTCTCTTTCTTAAAGGATCGATGTCCAGAAGAAGATCCTCCCACAATATTCACCGACTCCTTATGGAGCTGGTGATCCTTCTCAAAATTCTATAGCAACCCCAGCAAATCATGATAGTTGACTGCAGGATTTGTCATTCGAAAATGAGTAAGAAAAGAGAGGTAGGACTTGAGCAGAGAGTTCAGAATGGCATCTTTCTCCAGCTGCTCATGTAGGAGAAAGCCAAGCTTGCTTAAGCACTTAATCATCTCGATCATATACAGTTCATGATCGGTGACTGACAGTCTTTCCTCATTCGAGTGTTAAAGATGGCATAACTAATCCTATGCCTCTTGAAACAACGGCTAAACTCATCATTCATTACTACCAGCATAATACAACGAATCGTAGTTCGATCATTGAGCCACTTCTGATAAGTATCTCTGACCATGCTACATGCGTTCGGAGCTGGCTTCTCAGATGCTAGATCTGTCAACATATACAAAATCTGTTCGTGCTCTAAGACTATTTTGAGCTTTCGATACCAGCTATCAAAATTTGATCCCATCAATTTATCATTATCTAATAGTGATTGGAGCGACAAGATAGTGGCCATAACTGTAAAAAGCCTAAAGATATGAATTTTAGTCTAAAATTTTTTTTACTATTTTATTCAAATTAGTAGTCTCTACCTCCAATTCATAGAATTACACTAATTTCATAGTGGGTACTAGAATCCACGTGGGCTGCACACGGGTCTGAGTGTGGCTCGATCAATCCCTATGCATCCATGGGTAGGTTCTTAATCAATTATTTTACTAAATAATTTTTAGCATTCAATTTTGCCCCAGACACCACTTCAGTAGGTATATGGCACATCCACTAAAAATTTTAATTAGGTCCAATCATTAACATGTCAGAATTTAGTACATCTAACAAACGAGTGATCTGATCTGAGTGTGGCTTGACCAACCTGACTATCATCAAAAGATACAACTAAATCAATATATTATAAATGATAATTCTGACAGCCAGATGAGCACTAGGCATGTGGCACCTCCAATGATCATCTAAACTATTGGACTCATTATTACTCAACTTAATAGGAAGCTATGACCTAGTTATCACCATAACTATTCAATTTTTAGAGATCTAATAATTTTAGAAGATTTAATTAGTTGAATTAAGAGATGAAAAAGATTTGATCAATTAATTTTAATCTTCTCACTAACTTCACCAAGTCGGATCAAAGAAGATTAGGCAAAAGCTGGTCTAGCCAATCAGTCATAAATCCTCCCACTGACTTTATCAAGTTATGAAGAGGACTCAAGATAAGTTGAACAAGAGGTACCTAAATCAATCATACTGATTTTCTAGTTAGCATGGGTCAACCCTAATCATTAAGTGATCTAATCAAAATATGATTCACCATATCGGTCAGATAAGTGAGATCGATGGGAGGGATATGCCATTAACTCAACATAGATTCAATCTATGCAAGTAGGTTCTAATTAATAACTATCGATCAAAGCCGTCAAACTTATCTTAGACAGCAACTGATTAGTCATTTTCAATTTGATCAACTTGTAGACCTGGATTTGACCACCGAGCTACAATCAAAGTTCATATTGATCTAATCAAAGATATGGACTTAACCAACTACAACTATTGAAGTTGATCAAGAGAAAAAATTGATCCAATTAAAATTAACTTTTAATTAGATTTGATCAACTACTAACATGATCCATTATCAATGATTTCTAATCTTAGGTCTAACCCAGTTAAATGGACTTGACTTGAGCTAACCCATTAACCTATGAATTATGAAATTAATGTCTTAGATCTTTGGTTATCAAATCTTGATCGTTTAATTTTAAATTAAATTTTGGACTGACATGCATTCGGATTCAATATTTAAAAATAATTTTTAATTTTATAAAATATTTTTATAATCAATCATTTAATGATTAAAATATTAATTTTAGATCTAATATACATTATCTTAGATCTAAAATAAAATTTTAAAATTTTTTTCATTATTCATCATTATAAAAGAGACCGCACAGTACTCCTACGCACCATAAGACATCCCATCGAATGGATAAATAAAGTTGTGAAATTTTGATTTCTTCTATAACTGGACAGCTATGAAGATCTATCCAATTAGATTATTATACTACTCAAATTTTAAATTAATTATTTAGATCTAATCTAAATAATTAAAATTAAATTTTATAAAGATTAGCACAGACTAAGACAATCGTTATACAGTAAGGGATAAATCTTATAGCAGGATAACCTTATATTAATTTATACAATCAGATCTATAATTAATTTCATATCTAAATATCATATATCAGATCTAATCTAAATTAAATTATGGGTCTAAATACATGTAATATCAGGTTATATGTAAAAAAATTCATGTCATAAGAAACCACACTCTAATACCATCTAAAGAGAAAATGGGTAGTTCAAAGCATGTATTTTTAAACTTTTACAGTGGAATAATAAAAGATTAAATATTTTAATCTTCTAAATATGATTTATATTAGATCTAAACTATCATTAAAGATTTATAACAAAAAAAATTTATATATAAAATCTGATATAAAATAAAAAATTACATCGATCACATCAATGCCCTAAATCTGATCTAATTTTTAGATCACATCGGTTGAGTTCAGAACTCATCATCTTTTCATTGGTTGATAATCTCTACTATTGGTAGGCATGATATGAAGCTATCATTGATATCAAGCAGCCACACATCATCCACTAAAAGTTCTGATCGGATCTTCCTTCGTGGGGGTGCTACCTCGCATCGAAGGCTCTGGATGACTGATCCAAGCTCCTTTCTTTAGATCTCTTGAATTTTTTTAGATCAGAAGATGTAACTTTATGAAAAGGTAGAAATATGGAAGATTGGATAAGAATCACTCTTGTATTTTCTTTCTCACAAAATCTAGAGTTGAAACCCTAAAACCCACACCTCGCATCTGAGAGGAAGAACACTTTCTCTGTTTCTCACGCATGGAAGCCCAACTCACTCTCAACTTTTTATGCCCTAACTCTCAAGTTCTCATGCCAAAAATTACTTCTAATCTCACACAAAATTGATCTCCTCTTAAGAGTGTCAACCCATAGAAGATAAGGATAAGAAAGAGATAATTTCAGTTCAATTTCAAACATTAGTTGATCCTTATCATCAATTCAAATCAAATTTGGATTAAATTTTGAATCAAACTTTATCTTCATCTTATGAACTCAGAGAAAAATTAACCAATATTAGGATGGTGCAAAATATCTCACGTAAAAATATTTTATGCATGGAGAAAGGGGATGGCATGAAGAGAAGAGTCCAACTCAATTTGGATACTAGGATTTCATTCAAATTCAAATCTATTTAAACTCAAATTTAAATTAATTAATTTTTAATTTAAAAAGAATCAGATGTGAATGTAGAAAGCTTCTGGGTATGAGAAAAATTCACATAAAAAAAATTTCTCTCATGAAGAATAAGAGGGTGCAGAGAAAGGAGGTGTAAGAAATTTAAATTTGAATTATTTTCTCATCTAATTAGATTTTTAATCTAACTAAATTAGATTAGACCTAATTGGACCACTAAATCTAATCTAACTAGATAGCAAATAGCTTCAACTAAATTTTAATTAAATTAAAAATTAATCAAACTCAAGTTCTGATCATATCAGAAATCGAACATCCTTAGTGATTAGGACATCTCATAATCTAATTAGATCAAATCAAATTGAATTTAATTTAATTAGATTTGATCCATACCTCAATGCTCAAATAAATTGAGCTAATTAGTAATTTAATTACTAATTAATCCTCTTATAATTTATCAATAATTAGCAAATTAATTTATTATAATTTTTGTATAGGATTAATCATCAATCGAATTGACTGTTTTATCCTAGAATAATTTTTAATCATTGATCAGTCATATAATCAGTCAAAAATTTTTTTTGAATATGACCCATAGGTTCGAACCTAAATCAATAGTATAGAAATAATATTTCTATACTAATTAAAGCGACCATCTAGCAATAGTATCTGACGTCTAGATAGGTCCAAAGATTATAAAGCATCATTTAAGAACATATTGGTATATGATTATTATATAATTCATCTTTTTGATTCAAATACTCAAGATGATCTAAGATTTAACTGTCAACCCTGATATGGTCATCCATATTGTATTTTAATTTTTAAAATTCATCACATGGATTATCTCGATCGAGATTTTACTGAATTGAAATACACTGATACATTAACTCCTACTTATTTGGAATGGTCAATTCTATCTTGACTCACACACTGACTTCATATGTACTTGACTATATCTAAAAATTTTTTATTACTAAATTAAAAATTCAGATAGTCTGATATCAAAGCATAGTGAGTTGCTTGCAGATCACCGTGGTGATCTCAAGTTGGAGAAATACTTATATGTATATCCTTAGTGAGCTACTCTTGACAGCAGAATACTCAGTAATTGATCACGTTTAGTGAGATGTACTCTTATGTCTCACTTATATGCCATGCCAGTATCTCCACACTCGTTGATTAAGAAGAAAATCAACATACATGGCACACAACGATCCATAGTTGATATAGCTATCATCCTAAAAATAATATATTATTTGGTCATAAACTTAAGATTTAAGGACTAAATGATATATCCCCCTATATCGAATTAAATAGTCTTAAGGACTTCATCACATAACAGGAGTTCAAAATAAGATATACACAATGATGAAAAAAATAATATTTATTAATTCAATAATTTATATACAATTACACTAATAAGTATAACTGTCAACAAACTGACGATTGGCTTTAAAACATAATTTTCTACAATATATATATATATATGTATATATGTATGTATGTATGTATATGTATATGTGTATATATTGTGTGTGTGTATATTAAATATATTAGATATGTGTTTAATTGACTTTATCAACCCTTCAAACCCCTGCAACAATGAGTAAATATTTAGTGTAACAGTGATACAGCATCACAATTATAACATCCTAATAAAAATCATTCTTTTCAGTGACATGGATAAGCACTAACAATATAAGGCCAAAAGTGTTAACAATGTTAGGTGATTAAATGCTAATAAAAGACTCCTTCAGCTTTCCTCTCTTTAGTTTCACTCATCTATGAGAATATTCATTAGAATATGATAACCACATCACCGTTTCATCTTTTAGAATACTTCCATAATAAAAAAAACTCTTCCACCTTCTTTCCCTTTAGCTCCATCCTTCTGCGAGAATATTCATTAGAACATGGTAAATACAAATTTATTATATATTCAAAGTATTTAATCTATTATTTATTTATATTTACTACGTACAGATTGTGTTTCAGAAATAAATGGCATTGATTGGTCCATTAGAAATTGAAGATAAGAATGTTAATGCAAGTATATAAATCTCACTATCTTAAACTTTATTTTTTTCTTTTACTTATAGCTTATAAGTTTTTTAATTAGCAAACCAATTTTAGAACTAAAGTTACAACCTATCTTTCATATCTCAATGTTGTTTTCTTCACATTGTATCATAAATAGGTAAGCGTTGATGATGAAGATGATCTAACGGAACTTAAAATTGGAATGTCAATTTGTAGGGAAGATGAAGCATATAAGTTGTCTTGAGGGTATGCCATACGAAAATGATTTGATATTCGAAAAGGTAATATTCGCTACAGTGCTATTGATAAGTTAGTTATCAAGCAACATGATTACTTATGATCTTGTTATGAAACTTATAATAATGATAACCCTAGTGAACCAAAAAAGGTTAGAAGAATGATATAGAGAACTGGTTGTAAAGCTTATATTTAGTTCACAGTTAATAATGGAGTTTGGAAAGTCACTCACTTTCATAAGGAGCATAATCATGAATTTTGTCAAACCTGAATTGAGATAATATTTGAAAATCAATAGGCATATTGACGCTGCAAATGCTAGTGTCATTAGTTCGATGACAGATGCAAAAATTGGAGGAACAAAAGCTTACTTTTAGTGGTCTAAAAAATTGGATGGTGCTAAGAGTGTTCCTTTTACTAAACGAGATTGTCAAAATTTTGTCTATGGAAGAAAGATAAATTTAATTGAAGCAGGTGATGCACAAACTTTAATAACTCAATTTAATCATTGTCTAGCCAAAGATCCAATGTTTTACCATTCTAAGACATTGGATGAGGATGGGTGATTAGCAAATTTTTTTTGGAGGGATGGGAGATCAAAATTGGATTATGATTACTTTGGGAATGTTATTGTATTTGATACAACTTATCAAACAAACAAATATAATATGATTTTTGCACCCTTTGTTGTTATCAACTATCATCAAAAAAATATATTTTTTGCTTGTGCTTTTATTTTGAATGAGACTATAGAGACATTCACTTGAGTGTTTGAGATATTCTTGGAGGCAATGGGGAACCAACCACCAAAGATTATTTTCATTGATCAATGTCAAGCAATGGCAAATGCTATAAAGCAGGTTTTTTCTAGCACTTGTCATCATCTTTGCTGTTGGCATATCTCCAAAAATGCTGCTTAAAGAATTGAGAGCTTCTATGCTAAGCCTGAGTTCAGGAGTTTGTTTAGTAAATGTCTATATGATTGTCAATCAGAGGCTGAATTTGAATCAACATAGAGCGGAATGATTAGAAGCTTTAATCTTGTTGATGATAAATGGTTGAAGGTTTTGTACAGAATCAAAGAGAAGTGGTGCTCTGCTTTTAGTTTAGACTATTTTTCTGCTCGCACGAAGTCCACTCAAAGAAGAGAAAGTATGAACAATGTTCTTCACCAAATGTCCTGCAAAATCATGAAGTTGATAAAATTTTATCACCATTATAGGGAGAGATTTGGTGCATGGGTTTTAGGAAGAAATTTGGTGCATGGGTTTTAAGAAGAAAAAAAAAGAAAGGGTTCTTCTCATGATCTTTAGTATAGATATCAACATCCTTCTATATTCTTCTTCTTCTCTAAGAGTGTCTTGAGAGAAAAGAAGATTTTTAACCATCAAGATGCGATCTCTGTAAGAGTGCTAGCATCCCGGTGAGATCAAAAAGCTTCTGATCAGATGGAAGTCTCGTGTGGATATCCATAGAGGTTGAAAATTTGTGCGGCTTCAAGGGACCTTCGGAAGACATCCATAATCATCAGTTCGTAGTGAAGATTGATCCATGCCAAGGTATGTTCTCTATTTATTTTTTTATTTAATTTTTGTATCTAAATCCTACCTCACATTTGATGATTCTATTTATGATTTTAAGATTTGATCTTATGCATGCTTAGATTAAATTAGATTTAATTTAAATTTTTTTAAATTTTACTGCATACTCATTTTGAAAAATTTTTGCACGCATGAAATCATAAAACTCTAACAGTGATATCAGAGCTACATCAAATGCATGAGATTAGGATTTAGATTTAAAATCTATAGAAAAAAATTTTAGATCTAAAAATTTTTTATATCGTTCTGACATAAGGTTGTCCTGACATAATTTATTATGCTGAATGGTTATCCTAGAATGATATTAAAATTTTTAATTAAATAAAATTTTAGATTTAATTTTTTTAGCATATATATGATATATATTTTATTGTTTAAATTTGAAAAATATTTTGAGATCTATTTTTGATTCATATATATAATATATGAAAGCATATTTAGGGCTCAAATTTATTTCTATGATCTGAACTTATTTATGCATATGATATATATTTGTATATATGATCTGAAATTATTTTGAGATCAAAATATATTTTTCATGCAAAGAATTTAGATCAGAAAATTTAGTTTTAAGATCTGAAATTAGTGTTTGTGCATAAAAAATTGAACATAGGAGGACCAAATTAGGTCATATAATTGGATTACATCTAGAGTTTCTGATTTGATCATATTAGGTCTAAATTGATTTATGAAATGATCAAATCAAGTCAAGTATTGATTAAGATGAGGTCAATAAAGTTTAAAATCATACAATTATTATTGATCGAATCGATTAACATTCATATATAGAATCAATTAACCTAAAAACCTAATTCGGCTCTATGGCTTGAATTTGATTCACTTAAACTAACCTATTCGAATCAATTATCTAATTGGTGTCTAAGATAAATAATTAAAAAATAGTTATTTAATTAGTTTCGTTCACTTATCAGACCAATTTATTGATGTCTAAGAAAAGTAATGGAAGACCCACATCAATCTCTACTTACCTGGTCAATTTAGAAGATTGAGTCTCAAATATGGTTGCTTGATGATTTGATCAGAAAAAAAAAATTACATATTTTTAAAAAGGATCAATAAGAGTGTCTAATACTAACATCGATTAAAATAAGATTATATATAGAATTCTCCATGAAAGACATAAAGCAAGCATCCTAAAGATCTATAGAGATAGATGCAATTAGATGCTTGTATTTTCACAGCTAAAGTACAAAGACTGGATGCTAAAAGGGTTCAGCATAGAAATCTCGGAGAGGAGTCTGCTACCCTCTCATGCATAGATGTATGCCATATAATGTACTTGAACTGATATAGTTAATAATGTGAATGTCACAAGTAGATATCAGTTGTATCCAGGCTGAGAGCGCTGGATTACTGTAAAAATATTTTTAAGTACTTAAAAAGAACTAAAGATATGTTCTTAATTTGGAGAAGAATCAAAGCTAGGAGGGAAGGATATACCAATTCAGATTTTATGTCTGTCATTGATGGTAGAATATCTACATCATAGGTGCAATCATGTCGATATCTTGGAAGAGTTTCAAAAAATCAATCGATGGAAGCTGAGTACACAATAGATGTGTAGGATGTATTCTGATTTTAACATTAGTTGCAGATGTTGTGCCATCAGATGTCATGATACTATACTGCAAAAATAATAACACCATGGCCCTTGCTAAGGAGCCTATGTCTCACCAGATATTCAAGCATATAGAGTAGCAGAACATGCGACTACCTCAAGTAGAAATACATAGAGGTACAGAGAGCAAACTCTACATGAGATGTGGATGACCCACTGATAAGTCACTTAGCTAGCCTAAGATTAAAGCCTGTCTTACGAAAATGAGGCTTGGTATATGGCATATTGGCTTTAGTGTAAGTGAGAGATTGTTGGATCTATATCATAGAAGTCAATCTTAGCTGACACATATCATATTTTTAGGATATATTTTTATACTTATTAGGTATTTATATTACCATTTATATTTATTTATCCATAAATCATCTAAGGGATTAATAAGATGATAATACATATTCTCAAAGAGTTGAGAATTTGAGATATATATCATTGATGGTTAATTCCTAAATTACTCCAGATCATAAGATTATCTTGAGGATGGTGATTGATCTAGATAGACCAGCGCACGGATCGCTTTCTTCAGACAGATGGATCTCGAGTCTACGGTGTAGTGACACTAGAGCGAGAGTGTAGGTGAATATTAGAGAACAACTAGTATTGAGCATGACTAACACGAGAAGTCACATGAATGTTAGCTTACTTATCAGTAATTTTTTTGATGCTGCAGTTGTATGACTGATCCTTTGACCTACGATATTACAGCTGCTCGCAGTAAGGCTGCTAGAATTTGACTGACACATAAATATGAATCTTAATGAGCCATTGTAGTGGATGTTAATGATAGTTGATCTACTGTAGGAGTAGGGTGTATACTTAGATGAGATCTATCGATCCAAGCAGAAGGAAGTAGTCTTATCGAATTTATAAAGTTAGTCTTTAAGTCTATGGCTATAGCAGTGTGATTAATGAGAAATTTTTTTTATGAGAATCACATATGAACTCGAGCTGATTAAATCTATTATATGGCTGATGATGAGGTTTAACAATTCATCCATGACCTATCATCTAGTCAGAACTCACGATAGAGGGACTATATCATATGTTAACTGTACCTAAAGATTCATCATCTTTTATTCTGCTGGATTGCTACTATATACTGTTAGGTGTCACTGATGGATTGTGAGACCCATGAGCATCATCTTGATGTTCGATGATCTTTGGTGGGTAGAGTTAGAATGGTTCCAACTCATTGAAAAGAGTTTCAATAATATTATAATAGTGAACACAATATATCTCACTATTAGACAGAGTATAACCTATAGAATCATACACAAAGAGACTTTTGACTGATTAGATGATTGAATTACGATTATAATTTATGATAGAATTTGATTATCAATTTGATTGATTGATCTAATGCAAAATTTGCATTAAGCAACTCGCAAAAGAGTTAGTGAGTTCTAGGAGTATTAATTTATAATTGGATTGCTAATATGCTCAATTTGATTGAGCAATGGGCTTGCATCAAGTCTAATTAAATTAGATTTAATTTGACTTGATATGAATTTGATTTAATCAAACTTAATTAGATTATAAGATAATCAAATTACATGGAAGAATGATCCCTAATTGAATTAAGATTTAGATTTGACTCAATTCCTAATTAGACTAGGATCTAAATAAAAATATTTTAGTTGCTATTTGGATTAGAAATTCTCATATTCTTTAGCATACCAAATCTTAATTGGATGAGGATTAATTTTGAATTTGACTCAAGCATCAAGAGAGAGTCCAAAAGAACAAGGACTCCTTCTCTAATTAGGTGACATCTAATTTACATGGTTTGGGCTCCAAATCAGATTTAGATTTTCATCTATTTGGGTCTAATCAACTCTTAATATGATTTGAATTGGTTAGAATTTAAATTAGTTTAAATCAGTCACCGAAAGAGGAGTCCTTATTGGATTAAACTCTTCTTTCCATGCGCCACAACAAGTCCCATGCCCAACCAGATTTGGATGTCCAAACACCAGATGCCTTCCTCTCTTTTTAGCGTGTAATAATCCATGGGATATCTGCTTTCTTCAATGAGATATGGGGCGCACAAAATTAAGCAGGGTTAGCAGCATGTCGGTTAGGTAAGTGAAATCGATGGAAGGGATATGCTATTAACTCGACATAAATTCAATCTTTGCAAGTAGCTTTCAATTAATGACCATCGATCAAAGCTATCATACTTATCTTAGACAGCAACTGATTAGTCATTTTTAATTTGATCAACTTGTAGATTTGGGTTCGATCACTGAGCTACAATCAAAGTCCATATTGGTCTAATCAAAGATATGGACTTGACTAACTATAACTATTGAAGTTGATCAAGAGAAAAAATTGACCCAATCAAAATTAATTTTTAATTAGATTTGATCAACTACTAACATGATCCATTATCAATGATTTCTAACCCTAGGTCTAATCCAGTTAAATGGACTTGACTCGAGCTAACCCATTAACCTATGAATTATGAAATTAATGCTAGATCTTTGATTCTCAAATTTAGATCATTTAATTCTCAATTAACTTGTGGGCTGACATGCGTTCGAGTTCAATATTTGAAAATAAATTTTAATAAAATATTTTCATAATCAATTATTTAATAATTAAAATACTAATTTTACATCTAATATATATTATCTTAGATCTAAAATAAAATTTTAAATTTTTTTTATTATTCATCATCATGAAAAAGATCACACAGCACCTCTACACATCATAGGACATCCCATCAAATGGGTAAATAGAGTTGTGAAACTTTGATTTCTCCTATAACCAGATGGCTATGAGAATCTATCCAATTAGATTACTATACTACTCAAATTTTAAATTAATTATTTAGATCTAATCTAAATAATTAAAATTAGATTTTATAAAGATTAGTATAAACTAGGACAATATTTGTACTGTAAGGAATAAATCTTATAGCAAGATAACCTTATATCAGTTTGTGTAATCAGATCTATAATTAATTTTATATCTAAATATCATATATCAGATCTAATCTAAATTAAATTATAGATCAAATACATATAATATCAAGTTATATACAAAAAAATTCATATCATAAAAAATCACGCTCTAATACCATCTAAAGAGAAAATAGATAGTTCAAAGCATGTATTTTTAAAATTTTATAATAAAATAATAAAAGATTAAATACTTTAATCTTTTAAATATGCTTTAGATTAGATCTAAACTATCATCAAGGATCTATAATATAAAAAATTTATATATAAAATCTGATATAAAATAAAAAATTATATCGATCATATCGATGTCCTGAATCTAATCTAATTTTTAGATCACATCGATTGAGTTCAGAACTCATCATCTTTTTGTTGGTCGATAATCTCTACTGTTGATAGGCATAGTATGAAGCTCTCATTGATGTCGAGTAGCCACATAGGTCATCTAACCTCTACAAATCATCCACTTGAAGCCCTGATCGGATCTTCCTTCATGGGAGTGCTAGCTCACGTAGAAGGCTCTGGATGACTGATCCAAGCTCTTTTTTTCAGATCTTCTAAATTTTTTTAGATCAAAAGATAAAACTTTATGAGATGATAATATGAAAGATTGGACAAGACTCATTCTTATATTTTTTTTCTCACAAAATCTAGAGTTGAAACCCTAAAATCCACACCTCACGCCCGAGAGGAAGAACACTTTCTCTATTTCTCATGCACGACAGTCCAATCCACTCTCAACTTTTTATGCCCTAACTCTTAAATTTCTCACACCAAAAATTACTTCTAATCTCACACAAAACTGATCTCCTCTTAAGGGTGGTAACCCATAGAAGATAAGGATAAGAAAAAGATAATTTTGGTTCAATTTCAAATATTGAATGATCCTTATCATCAATTCAAATCAAATTTGAATTAAATTTTGAATCAAATTTTATTTTCATCTTATGAACTCAGAGAGAGATCGACCAACATCAAAATATTGTAAAAAATCTCACACAAAAATATTTTATGCATGGAGAAAGGTGATGGCATGAAGAAAAGAGTCCAACTCAATTTGGATTCTAGGATTTCATTCAAATTCAAATATATTTGAACTCAAATTTAAACCAACTAATTTTTAATTTAAAAAGAATTAGATGTGAACATGAAAAGCTTCTAGGCATGAGAAAAGTTCACATAAAAAAATTTCTCACGTGAAGAACAAGGGGATGCAGAGAAAAGAGGTGTAAGGGATTTGAATTCGAATTATTTTCTCATCCAATTAGCTTCTTAATCCAACTAAATTAGGTTAGATCCAATTGAACTACTAAATCTAATCTAATTAGATAATAAATAATATTAATTAAATTTTAATTAAATCAAAAATTAATCAAGCTCAAGTTCTGATTATATCAGGAATCGAACACCCTTAGTGATTAGGACATCTCATAATCTAATCGGGTCCAATCAAATTGAATCAATTTAATTAGATTTGATCCAAACCTCAACACTCAAATAAATTAAGCTAATTAATAATCTAATTACTAATTAATTCTTCTATAATTTATCAATAATTAGTAAATTGATTTATTATAATTTTTGCATAGGGTTAATCATCAATCAAATTGACTATTTTATCCTAGAATGATTCTTAATTATTCATCAGTCATATAATCAGTCAGAAATTTTTTTTAAGTGTGACCCCATAGGTTTGAACTTAAATCGATAGTATAAAAATAATCTTTCTATACTAATCAAAGTGACCATCTAGCTATGATATCTGACGTCCGGAAAAGTCGAAAGATTGTAAAGCATCATTCAAGAACCTATTGGTATATGGTTACAGTATAATTCATTCTTTTGATCCAAATGCTCAAGATGACCTAAGGTTTAACTGTCAATCCTGATATGGTCATCCATATTATATTTTAATTTTAAAAATTATCATATAGATTATCTCGATCGAGATTTTATTGGAATAAAATATACTGATACATTAACTCCTACTTATTCGGAGGGGTCAATTTCATTACTGACTTTGCAAGTACTTAACTATGTTCAAATATCTTTCATTACTGAAATAAAAATTCAGATAGTTCGACATCAAAGCATAGTGAGTACTTGCAGATCACCGTGGTGATCTTAGGTCAAAGGGACACTTATATCTATATCATTAGTGAGCTATTCTTGATAGCAGAGTACTCAGTAATTCATCACGTTCAGTGAGATATACTTTTATGTCTCATTTGCATGCCATGTTAGTATCTCCACACTCTTTGATTAAAAAAAAAATCAACGTACATGGCACACAACGATCTATACTCGATTTAGCTATCATCCTAATTATAGTATATCATTTGATCATAAACATAAAGTTTAAAGACTAAACGATATATCCTCCTATATCGAATTAAATAATCTTAAGGACTTCATCACATAACAGGAGTTCAAAATAAAATATACACAGTGATGAAAAAACTAAATAATATTTATTAATTTAATAAATCATATATAATTATAATAATAAGCACAACCATCAACAAACTGACAATTAACTTTAGAACATACTTTTCAATAATATATATATATATATATGTATATATATGTATATGTATACTTATACGTATATGTATACGTATAGTATACGTATACATATATGTATACGTATACATATACATACATACATACATTTATGTATATGTATATATATACATATACATATACATATATACATATATATATATATATATATATATATATATATATATATATATATATATATATATATATATATATATATATCTGTGTGTGTATGTGTGTGTGTGTGTATTAAATATATTAGATATGTGTTTTATTGACTTTATCAACCATTCGAACCCCCGCAACAATGAGTAAATATTCAGTGTAATAGAGATACCACGTCACCGTTATAACATCCTAATAAAAATTATTCTTTTCAGTGACATGGATAAGCACTAACAATATAAGGCCAAAAGTGTTAACAATGTTAGGTGATTAAATGCTAATAAAAGACTCCAGCTTTCCTCTCTTTAGTTTCACTCATCTGTGAGAATATTTATTAGAATATGATAACCACATCACCATTTCATCTTCTAGAACACTTCCATAACAAAAAAACCCTTCCACCTTCTTTCTCTTTAGCTCCACCCTTCTACGAGAACATTCATTAGAACATGATAAATACAAATTTATTATATATTCAAAGTATTTAATCTATTATTTATTTATATTTACTATGTACAGATTGTGTTTCAAAAATAAATGGCATTGATTGGTCCATTAGAAATTGAAGATAAGAATGTTAATGCAGGTATATTAATCTCACTATCTCAAACTCTAATTTTTTCTTTTACTTATAGCTTATAAGTCTTTTAATTAGCAAACCAATTTTAGAACTAAAGTTACAACCTATCTTTCATATCTCAATGTTGTTTTCTTCACATTGTATCATAAATAGGTAAGCGTTGATGATGAAGATGATCTGACTGAACTTAAAATTGGAATGTCAATTTGTAGGGAAGATGAAGCATATAAGTTGTCTTATGGGTATGCCATACGAAAAGGATTTGATGTTCAAAAAGGTAATATTCGCTACAGTAATATTGATAAGTCAGTTATCAAGCAACGTGATTACTTATGATCTTGTTATAGAACTTATAATGATGATAACCCTAGTGAACCGAAAAAGGTTAGAAGAATGATACAGAGAACTGGTTGTAAAGCTTATATTTGGTTCACGATTAATAATAGAGTTTGGAAAGTCACTCACTTTCATAAGGAGCAGAATCATGAATTTTGTCAAACCTGAATTGAGATAATATTTGAAAATCAATAGGCATATTGATGTTGCAAATGCTAGTGTCATTAGTTCGATGATAGATGTAGGAATTGGAGGAACAAAAGCTTACTTTTACTGGTGTAAAGAATTGGGTGGTGCTAAGAGTGTTCCTTTTACTAAACGAGATTGTCAAAATTTTATCCATGGAAGAAAGATAAATTTAATTGAAGCAGGTGATGCACAAACTTTGATAACTCAATTTAATCATTGTCTAGCTAAAGATCCGATGTTTTACCATTCTAAGACATTGGATGAGGATGGGCGATTAGCAATTTTTTTTTTGGAGGGATGGGAGATCAAAATTGGATTATGATTACTTTGGAGATGTTGTTGTATTTGATACAACTTATCAAACAAACAAATATAATATGATTTTTGCACCCTTTGTTGTTATCAACTATCATCGAAAAAATATATTTTTGCTTGTGCTTTTATTTTGAATGAGACTACAGAGACATTCACTTGGGTGT
>NC_025996.2:138529036-138615384 GCF_000442705.2 Elaeis guineensis | reverse complement strand
TTTAAAATTATCATATAGATTATCTCGATCGAGATTTTATTGGAATAAAATATACTGATACATTAACTCCTACTTATTCGGAGGGGTCAATTTCATTACTGACTTTGCAAGTACTTAACTATGTTCAAATATCTTTCATTACTGAAATAAAAATTCAGATAGTTCGACATCAAAGCATAGTGAGTACTTGCAGATCACCGTGGTGATCTTAGGTCAAAGGGACACTTATATCTATATCATTAGTGAGCTATTCTTGATAGCAGAGTACTCAGTAATTCATCACGTTCAGTGAGATATACTTTTATGTCTCATTTGCATGCCATGTTAGTATCTCCACACTCTTTGATTAAAAAAAAAATCAACGTACATGGCACACAACGATCTATACTCGATTTAGCTATCATCCTAATTATAGTATATCATTTGATCATAAACATAAAGTTTAAAGACTAAACGATATATCCTCCTATATCGAATTAAATAATCTTAAGGACTTCATCACATAACAGGAGTTCAAAATAAAATATACACAGTGATGAAAAAACTAAATAATATTTATTAATTTAATAAATCATATATAATTATAATAATAAGCACAACCATCAACAAACTGACAATTAACTTTAGAACATACTTTTCAATAATATATATATATATATATGTATATATATGTATATGTATACTTATACGTATATGTATACGTATAGTATACGTATACATATATGTATACGTATACATATACATACATACATACATTTATGTATATGTATATATATACATATACATATACATATATACATATATATATATATATATATATATATATATATATATATATATATATATATATATATATATATATATATATCTGTGTGTGTATGTGTGTGTGTGTGTATTAAATATATTAGATATGTGTTTTATTGACTTTATCAACCATTCGAACCCCCGCAACAATGAGTAAATATTCAGTGTAATAGAGATACCACGTCACCGTTATAACATCCTAATAAAAATTATTCTTTTCAGTGACATGGATAAGCACTAACAATATAAGGCCAAAAGTGTTAACAATGTTAGGTGATTAAATGCTAATAAAAGACTCCAGCTTTCCTCTCTTTAGTTTCACTCATCTGTGAGAATATTTATTAGAATATGATAACCACATCACCATTTCATCTTCTAGAACACTTCCATAACAAAAAAACCCTTCCACCTTCTTTCTCTTTAGCTCCACCCTTCTACGAGAACATTCATTAGAACATGATAAATACAAATTTATTATATATTCAAAGTATTTAATCTATTATTTATTTATATTTACTATGTACAGATTGTGTTTCAAAAATAAATGGCATTGATTGGTCCATTAGAAATTGAAGATAAGAATGTTAATGCAGGTATATTAATCTCACTATCTCAAACTCTAATTTTTTCTTTTACTTATAGCTTATAAGTCTTTTAATTAGCAAACCAATTTTAGAACTAAAGTTACAACCTATCTTTCATATCTCAATGTTGTTTTCTTCACATTGTATCATAAATAGGTAAGCGTTGATGATGAAGATGATCTGACTGAACTTAAAATTGGAATGTCAATTTGTAGGGAAGATGAAGCATATAAGTTGTCTTATGGGTATGCCATACGAAAAGGATTTGATGTTCAAAAAGGTAATATTCGCTACAGTAATATTGATAAGTCAGTTATCAAGCAACGTGATTACTTATGATCTTGTTATAGAACTTATAATGATGATAACCCTAGTGAACCGAAAAAGGTTAGAAGAATGATACAGAGAACTGGTTGTAAAGCTTATATTTGGTTCACGATTAATAATAGAGTTTGGAAAGTCACTCACTTTCATAAGGAGCAGAATCATGAATTTTGTCAAACCTGAATTGAGATAATATTTGAAAATCAATAGGCATATTGATGTTGCAAATGCTAGTGTCATTAGTTCGATGATAGATGTAGGAATTGGAGGAACAAAAGCTTACTTTTACTGGTGTAAAGAATTGGGTGGTGCTAAGAGTGTTCCTTTTACTAAACGAGATTGTCAAAATTTTATCCATGGAAGAAAGATAAATTTAATTGAAGCAGGTGATGCACAAACTTTGATAACTCAATTTAATCATTGTCTAGCTAAAGATCCGATGTTTTACCATTCTAAGACATTGGATGAGGATGGGCGATTAGCAATTTTTTTTTTGGAGGGATGGGAGATCAAAATTGGATTATGATTACTTTGGAGATGTTGTTGTATTTGATACAACTTATCAAACAAACAAATATAATATGATTTTTGCACCCTTTGTTGTTATCAACTATCATCGAAAAAATATATTTTTTGCTTGTGCTTTTATTTTGAATGAGACTACAGAGACATTCACTTGGGTGTTTGAGACATTCTTGGAGGCAATGGGGAACCAACCACCAAAGATTATTTTCATTGATCAATGTCAAGCAATGGCAAATGCTATAAAAAAAGATTTTTTCTAGCACTTGTCATCATCTTTGATGTTGGCATATCTCCAAAAATGCTGCTCAAAAAATTGAGAGCTTCTATGCTAAGCCTGAGTTCAGGAGTTTGTTTAGTAAATGTCTGTATAATTGTCAATCAGAGACTGAATTTAAATCAACTTGGAGTGAGATGATTAGAAGCTTTAATCTTGTTGACAATAAATGGTTGAAGGTATTGTACAGAATCAAAGAGAAGTGGTGCTCTGCTTTTGGTTTAGACTATTTTTCTGCTCGCACGAAGTCCTCTCAAAGAAGAGAAAGTATGAATAATGTTCTTCACCAAATGTCTTGCAAAATCATGATGTTGATAAAATTTTATCGCCATTATGGGGAGAGATTTGGTGCATGGGTTTTAGGAAGAAATTTAATGCATGGGTTTTAGAAAGAAAAGAAAAAAAAGGGTTCTTCTCATGATCTCTAGCATAGAGATCAACATCCTTTTATATTTTTCTTCTTCTCTAAAAATGTCTTGAGAGAAAAGAAGATTTTTGTTGCTCCTAGATTGATTTTGATGATTACAAAGCAGATTGAAGGGATACAAACAATTGAAAAAGTCCTTATGCTCTTCAAGGGCAAAATCATAATTTTACTAAAATCCTGATTTGATAGTACCATTTGGTAGAACAAATGATTTGAAATCTATTGGTGAAAATTTTATTGTGTTTGGACTTATATTTTTGAAGTTATGAAGGTTTGAAGTGCATGAGTCGACTCATGAGTCAACTCATGACACTATGAGCTGATTGGCACGCAAAACTTTCCCATGGCACGCTGGATTTTTGACTTGGCACGACCTGTGAGTCGACTCATGAGTCGACCCACAAGGCATGAGTCGACTCATGAGTCGACCTCTGCTGATTTGAGCCGAAAAATCCAGGAATCAGATCTTCTGGTTTGTTGCAACAGAAGTCGACTCATGAGTCGACTCCTGAAGCATGAGTCGACTCATGAGTCGACCCCTGCGACGGGAAATGTCAGCAACGGCTATTTTTTTGCCCATTTTAATTGCCATTTATGCTTCCTAAAAATCATCTAACGGCTCTTTATCTGCCTAAATTGTTTTCTCTTGCTACTAATGCCATAAAATGCTTAAAATGGTGAAAGAAAATTGCAGATTAAATAGCAGATCAAATTGCAAAGAAAAAGTGTGGAAATCGGGAGATCAAACGTGAGATCAAAAGAGAAGAGAGGATCCTAAATCTGAGATCAACGAAATATTCAAGAAGAAGAGAGAGGATCCACAATATTCAAGAGAGTTTGTGAAAAAGAAAAGCAAGAGCATTCAAAGAGAGAATCTTTCAAGTCGATTGTTTTCAACCTTGATCTAGAGATTGTTCAAAGCTTTCAAGAGATCTTCAATCAACAATCAACCTCTTCTCAAGCATTCAAGCGTTCATCCACTTTGAGAAAATCTGAAAAAGGGGTTCTTCATTTGAGTAAAGCTTTTATTGTTATATTTGCTCATTTAAGGAGCTGTTATTGTATTCATCTGTGCTCTAAATTTTCTAACTCTTTGTGAGTTTTTGTTCTTGTTTTTGGAGGATTTTCAAAACAAGGAAAGGTTGATCCGAACCTGAAATCGGAGTGTTTTGGGTTTGCTTGTACCCGGGAAACAAATGTTCTAGCTTGGGATAGCTAGGGTCGGAGTTTCTGACGTCTTGTATTCTAGCTTGGGATAGCTAGTGTCGGAGTTTCCGACGTTTTGTATTCGGGTTGAATACAAAGGATAGTGGATTGAAATTCCCAAGTGGGATCTTGGGGAGTGGATGTAGGTGCAAGGTTAGCACCGAACCACTATAAATCTTTGTGTTTGTGGTGTGCTTTATCACTTTATCTTATTTCTTTATTATATCCTTGCAATACTGCTTTAGTTAATTAATATTAATTTAAAGCCATTGTTTTGTTCTTCATAAGTTATCTGTTGGGCTTAAAATTTTTAGAAACCCAATTCACCCCCCCCTCTTGGGTTGCATAGCTGGGCAACAAGTGGTATCAGAGCCAGTGCTCTAGCCCTTCTTTGATCTAACAATCAAAGAGCCAAAGATCTATGGCAACCCATGTTGGAACTTCTCTAGCTGAGGGGCAATCAACAAACCGACCTCCACTTTTCAATGGGTCTAATTACACCTATTGGAAAGCTCGGATAAAGATTTTCATACAAGCACTCGACTATGATATGTGGAGTATCATAGTGAATGGTCCTCACACACCCACCAAGATTATAGATGGTGAGGAGTCAACCAAACTCGAGAAAGAATGGGATGAGGTTGACAAGAAATTAGCACAATTAAATGCCAAAGCTATGAATGTTCTTTATTGTGCACTAGATGCTAGTAAATTTAATCGCATTTCTACTTGTGCATCTGCTAAAGAAATATGGAATAGGTTAGAAGTCACCCATGAGGGAACAAATCAAGTAAAAGAGTCTAAAATAAACATGCTTGTACATAAATATGAATTATTCAAAATAGAGCATGATAAATCCATAACTGCTATGTTTACTCGTTTTACTGATATAATCAATGGTTTAAAGAGTCTTGGCAAATCTTATACTAACAGTGAACTTGTAAGGAAGATTCTCAGGTCACTGCCAAGAACTTGGGAAGCCAAGGTGACTGCCATCCAAGAAGCAAAGGACTTGAACACTCTACCTCTAGAAGAGCTTCTTGGATCCTTGATGACTCATGAACTGAGCATGAAGCAACATCAAGAGGATGAAATCAAAAAGAAAAGAACCATTGCTCTCAAATCCACAACTTCACCTGATTATGAAACAGATGACTCTGAAGATGAAGATCAGGATGAGGAGATGGCTCTCATCACCCGAAAATTCAAGAAGTTTCTAAGAAAAAGGAAACAGGAGATGAGAAAGAAATTCACAAAAGAGGATCAAAGCATAGAAAAGGAGAAAGATCAAACCCCTATATGCTACGAGTGCAAGAAGCCAGGACATTTCAGATCCGAATGTCCTCAATTGAAGAAAGGTCCAAAGAAATTCAAAAAGAAGGCAATGATGGCGACCTGGAGTGCAAGTGATGACTCAAGCTCCGACGAGGAAACCTCAACCGAACAAGCCAATCTGTGCCTGATGGCACATGAAAATGAGGTAACTTCTGAATCCACTAGTGAATTTACTTTTGAAGAATTGCATGAAGCTTTCTATGATTCAATTGATGAATTAAAGAAACTAGGGAAGAAAAACAAAGAGCTGAAATTGAAAAATCAGTCCTTAGTGAAACAAGCTGAAATTCTTTCAATTGAAAAATTCACATTGATTCAAGAAAATCAAAACTTTAAGGATGAAATTAACAGGCTGAAATCTATAGTAGATAAGTTCACCTTAAGTTCAAACAAGCTAAATATGATCCTTGATAATCAGAAAGCTATATATGATAAGGCTGGACTTGGTTATAAACCCCTGAAGAAACAAAAATTTTTGAAGGATATTTATGCAAATTATTCAAGCAAAAAGCCTACAAATATTACTTGTTTTAAATGTGGAAGAATAGGACATAAATCATACACATGTCTTATTAACAAATATGCAAACACAAAGAAAATATGGGTTCCAAAAGGAACCATTCTGACTAACCTGAAAGGACCCAAGAAAGCTTGGGTACCTAAGACAGAAACTTGATCTGTGCTTGCAGGTGTGTCTAGCATCCCAAGAAGGAAACAGGAAATGGTATCTTGACAGCGGATGCTCGAGACACATGACTGGTGATGAATCATAATTCATCACGCTTGATGCTAAGGATGGAGGGATGGTCACCTTTGGAGATAATGGCAAAGGAAAGATCATCGGGATAGGTAACATTGGTATCACTCCCTCCAAATACATTGAGAATGTTTTACTTGTTAAAGGTTTAAAGCATAACTTACTTAGCATTAGTCAATTCTGTGATAAAGGGTATAAAGTAAGTTTTGAATCATCTGTATGCATTGTGACGAGTCCTATTAATGATGGCATTAAATTTATAGGACATAGGCATGGCAATGTTTATATGGTAGACTTGAATGATTTAACTAAATTAGACATGTAATGCCTAGTTTCCTTAAATGCTAAAATAAATGAGACTAGTTGGCTGTGGCATCGTAGACTTGCACATATTAGCATGCATTCTCTTTCAAAATTAATTAAAAAGGATTTAGTTCTCGGTTTGCCAAAACTGAATTTTGAAAATGATAGAATTTGTGATGCATGCCAATTAGGCAAACAAACTAAAGTTTCATTTAAATCCAAAAATATTGTTTCAACTTCTAGACCATTAGAGCTTTTGCATATGGATTTATTTGGACCAACTAGAACCACAAGTCTAGGAGGAAAACGATATGGTTTTGTAATAATAGATGATTATTCACGTTTTACTTGGGTTTTCTTTTTGGCACACAAAGATGAAACTTTTCATATTTTCACGAAATTTCATCGAAAAGTCACTAATGAAAAAGGGTTTTCAATTCAAAATATTAGAAGTGATCATGGAACAGAATTTGAAAATCATGACTTTAAAAATTTTTGTGATGAAAATGGAATTGGCCACAACTTCTCTGCTCCTAGGACACCCCAACTGAATGGGGTAGTTGAAAAGAAAAATAGAACTTTAGAAGAAATGGCCCGTACCATGCTCTGTGAAAGCAACCTTCCAAAATATTTTTGGGTGGAAGCTATTAACACAGCATGTTACATTTTAAATCGTGTTTTAATAAGACAATTTTTAAAGAAAACCCCCTATGAACTTTGGAAAGGAAGAAAACCAAATATTGCATATTTTCATATTTTTGGTTGCCGATGTTTTGTATTAAATAATGGCAAAGAAAAACTTGGTAAATTTGATGCAAAATCAGATGAAGCAATCTTTCTAGGTTACTCCTCCACTAGTAAAGCATTTAGAGTGTTCAACAAAAGAACTTTAGTAGTTGAGGAGTCCATACATGTTGTCTTTGATGAATCTAACGATCCTCCTTCAAGGAAGAATGAGGGTGTTGATGATGCAGATCCACTAATAGAAGGTATGAAGGAGATCACTCTGAAAGATTCAGCAACTCCAGAAGACAAGGATCAAGAAGATGAACAAAATGAGAAAGGTGAAGAAATTCAAGAACAACCTCAAGGTACAAATGACTTACCCAAGGAATGGAGGTATGTTCACAACCACCCTAAGGAATTAATTATCGGTGATCCTATGCATGGGGTAAAAACACGTTCTTCACTTAGAGATGTACTTAATCATTGTGCTTTTGTATCTCAACTTGAACCTAAAACTTTTGAAGAAGCTGAAAATGATCATAACTGGATTAATGCTATGCAAGAAGAACTCAGTCAATTTGAAAGAAATAATGTTTGGACCTTAGTGAAAAGACCTAAAGATTATTCAATAATTGGCACAAAATGGGTCTTTAGAAACAAGTTAGATGAGCATGGAAATATAATTAGAAATAAAGCAAGACTGGTTGCTAAGGGATATAATCAAGAAGAAGGAATTGATTTTGATGAAACCTTTGCACCTGTTGCTAGATTAGAAGCCATTAGACTTCTACTTGCTTATGCTTGCTTTATGAAATTCAAACTATTTCAAATGGATGTTAAAAGTACATTTTTAAATGGATATATTTCTGAAGAAGTATATGTAGAACAACCCCCTGGATTTGAAAATCATGCTTTTTCCAATCATGTCTTTAGATTAAATAAAGCTTTATATGGTCTAAAACAAGCACCTAGAGCATGGTATGAAAGGCTAAGCAAATTTCTACTAAATAATGGTTTCTCAAGAGGCAATGTAGACACAACCCTATTTATTAGAAGAAACCAAAATGATATGCTAATTATACAAATTTATGTTGATGACATAATTTTTGGGTCTACTAATGAATCCCTTTGTCAAGACTTTGCTAAGCTTATGCAGGGAGAGTTCGAGATGAGCATGATGGGAGAACTCACTTTCTTTCTCGGACTCCAAATCAAACAATCAAAAGAGAGAATCTCCATCATCCAAAGCAAGTACACCAAGGAACTACTCAAAAGATTTGGAATGGAGAACTGCAAACCAATTGGCACACCAATGAGTCCCTCATGTAAGCTTGACAAGGATGATGAAGGTAAAAACATAGACTTAAAATACTATAGAGGTATGATTGGCTCATTATTATATCTAACTGCAAGTAGGCCTGATATCATGTTTAGTGTTTGCTTATGTGCAAGATATCAATCTAATCCTAAGGAATCTCATTTGAATGCGGTTAAAAGAATCCTTAGATACTTAAATGGTACACAAACTATAGGGTTATGGTACTCTAAGGATTCACAAATTAATTTGTTAGGATACTCTGATGCTGATTTTGCTGGATGTAAATTAGATAGAAAAAGCACAAGTGGAACTTGCCAATTTCTTGGAGTAAATCTAATCTCATGTTTAGCAAGAAACAAAATTCGGTGGCACTGTCTACGGCTGAGGCCGAATACATTGCAGCCGGAAGCTGTTGTGCTCAAATCTTGTGGATTAAGCAACAACTCGAAGATTTTGGAATCAAACTTAATGAAACACCAATAAAATATGATAATACAAGTGCTATAAATCTATCTAAAAATCCAATACAACACTCAAGATCTAAACATATTGAGATAAGACATCATTTCATAAGAAAGCATGTTCAAAACAAAAATATAATTCTTGAATATATTAGCACTGAAAATCAATTAGCTGATATCTTTACAAAGGCCCTTAGTGAGGAAAGATTCTGTGAAATTAGGAGAAATCTAGGAATTCTAGATCCATTTGCCTAAACTTCTCTTAATTATTATCAAATATTCTTAGAGCTCAATTTTCAACAACTATCCTGATTCCAAAAGCTCAGATTTATCACTCTAAAAACTTATCATTGAGCAAAATTCCTTCACTCAAAATTTTAAATTTTTCTGGAATTTATTCATAATTTTCCTGATTTTCTGAACTTCATGAGTCGACCCTCATGAGTCGACTCAATGGCAAACTTGTAAATCCCACCAACTTCCATCGGGTTCATTGTTTTTAAAACGGGAAACCCTGGTTATGAGATGACTCATCTTCTCGTCGTCTTCCTTCCGAAAGCCGTCCTCTCCAACTCTTTTTGCTCCAAATCCAAGGATCAAATTCGAGGCAATTCTACCTCCTACTCTCCACCAAAAATCGCCTCTTTGGAAAAGAGATTTCTGTGCGTTCTCGCTTTGCTTGGCGCGGTTGGAACGTGCCCTAGCACTTCATCGAACTTCCAAAATCTACTTCTTTTCTCCACCAAAATTCTTCTTTCTTTTGTGATCCCTCCTCCACTGAATTCAAGTCTTCTTGTCTGCTACTTTATTGGATATGGCTCCAAAGATGAAACTTCCCCAAAGGAGGAAATCAATCCGAGAGCCTGAGAAAATTGTCCGAAAGAAAAAGCATGCTCAGTCTTCCAGTGTTCCCGCTCCAGTTTCAGTACCTGCTCAAGGTCCCTCTCAATCCTCCAGAAGCCCCTGTGTAAATCCTCTTTCTGATAGAAAAGTAGAAACCGGGAAAAATATAGATTTTCGGTTCTTTGAGCAAGAAGGCTTTACTTTTGCTACCAAGATCAAAAATCAAGGATGGGAACTTTATTGCTCTCTTAAGGAAGTCACCTTTGTTGATCTAGTCAGAGAGTTCTACCAGAACCTAAATTATGGAAGCGGGTCTGTGACTTCAACTGTAAAGGGGATTGACATCTGTTTGGATTCTAGGATATTGGGAGAGATACTTCAGTTGCCTAGTGAAGGATACTCATATATGGAACTCCCAATTAAAGAAGAAGGGATCAGAATTATCTTAGGAGAAGATTTTTCAGAAAATTTAAACGGATTGGAAGCAAAGCTACTGTCCATTGAGATGAGGGTCCTGCATCAGATTGTGACAAAACTTTTCTTTCCTAGGAGTGGTAGACATGACTTACTATCTGGCAGAGATGTATGTGTCATGTTTCATATCATCACTCAGACCCCCCTGAACCTCCCTGCACTTATGATAGAGGCCATGAGAGAAACTTTGAATAGATCCAAGGCACACTTGCCTTATGGTATGGCCCTTACTAGAGTTTTTAGGAGGTTTGGAGTTAGCTGTGAGGGGGAGACACCTACCAAGCTCTCACATGTGGACACTTTCAACCAACACAGCCTGCACCGAATGGGAATTACAAAGACTGTTGGTGGTTGGATCAAGGGCTCTGAAGAAAGAGCTGAGGAGAGAGCTGAGGAAAGAGCTGAAGACAGAACTGAAGGCAGAGTAGAAGAAGAAGGTCCATCTTCTCCTGTACATGATTTCAGGGCAGCTTCATCAGATACCCAGTTCATTCCTGATACTGAGGCTGGCCCTTCTGAGTTTACTAGGATGCCCACACCAGTATATCAGCCAGAGAGCAGAGCACCTCCATCAGAGTTCAGACTGGCTGATGATCAGATCGAGCATATATCTCAGCGTGTGGCTTCTTTGTTGTCTAGCCAGTGGAGTAGTACTTCTTTTGCACCTGGAGCTACTTCTTCTGATCAGACCATTACTCCCCACATCTCCACTGTATTTCAGATGATTTCAGATCAGTCCGTCAGGATACAGCAGCTTGAGGACACAGTCTGGAGACTGACTGGCAGAGTTCTTGACTTGCAGGGGCAAGTTCTTGCATTGGCCCATCCCCAGCCACAGGAGTCTACTATTGAGGTCACAGACCTCACTGCAGAGGCTGGAAGGCTCAGAGGAGCATTAGAAGGTGGATATGAGCTACTGAGGAAAGAGATCAGAGGATCGAGTGAGCATGCTACCACCCAGTTCACTGCTCTACTTCAATCTGTTTCCAGAGCACTGAACGTACTTGATTCTATCAGACTCATGGTATCAGCCCTAGTATCTCAGCGTTCTCAGCCTCCCAGTTCATCTCGTTCTCCTACTTGTGGCAGAGGCAGACGGGGTAGAGGACGCACTTCTGATCCATCATCTTCTCATACCATATCTGATGACTCCGATCCATGATTTGTCTTGATCATTGACTTATCTTGATCTTTACTAGGTTCTAGGAGTTAGTATCTTGTTCTAGGATCTATACCTTGGGGCCATGTATTGACATTTAGCTGATTGAATTTTATGTATTGAAACAATTATGATATTAATGAAATCATCTTTTACCTATATCTTTGTAATGATTATATTTTGGTTATATTTCAATCTCTGATACATCTATTGAAATATTATCTTCTCCTTGTTGTTGTTTGCTATTGATAATTGCTATATTAAGGGGGAGCAAACATCTGTGAAAAAACTCTAAAGAGGAAGAAATTAAAGAATATTTCAGAAAAAGAAAAGGAAGAGTTAACTATGTTTGATGATGTCAAAAAGGGGGAGAAATTAAAATTAAACAAAAATTGAAAATAGACAAAAAGCAAAACCCTAAATTATGAGAAAAAAAGGGGGAGAAATTAAATTAAAACAAATATTGAAGAAATTAAACAAATATTGGAGAAATTAGACAAAAACAAGGATTGAAAGATTAAACAAAACTTTGAGAAATTTTGGTATCAAAATTTGGTATCAGACAGAACTTTAACAAAAAGTTATCCATCAAAAGCAAAATCATGAGTACAATGCAAATAAGTATTTTTTTTATATATAAGCTCTGATATTCAAACTTGTTTTTGAAATTTTACTCACCTTGATACATCAATAAGAAATTTGTTTTACTCTGATACATCCTACAATTTCTTTCAACCTGATCTGATACATGATAACATTTGATCCGATACAGTGTGAAGGTTTCTCTAATATATTATAACATTTGCTCTGATACTGTATGAAATTTTCTCTGACATTTGCTCTAATATAGTATGAAATTTTCTCTGATACATTAAAAATTTTCTTGCTCTGATACATTATAAAATCTTTTCTGATATCATTGTAAAAATTATTTTTGCTCTGATACATAGAAAAAGTTATTTATCTTCTCTTGCTCTGATATATCTTGAACTCAAAATGATCTAATACCCTTTTCAAATCTTTAAGAAAATGGACAAACTATTTTTGCATTTATATTACATGCCAAAAGAATCATACTCTTTTCAAGCATATACACTTATAATGGATTCTTTTGAAATTAATGCATTAACACAAATATTTTTGTTCAAATATTTTGTCATCATCAAAAAGGGGGAGATTGTTGCTCCTAGATTGATTTTGATGATTACAAAGCAGATTGAAGGGATACAAACAATTGAAAAAGTCCTTATGCTCTTCAAGGGCAAAATCATAATTTCACTAAAATCTTGATTTGATAGTACCATTTGGTAGAACAAATGATTTGAAATCTATTGGTGAAAATTTTATTATGTTTGGACTTATATTTTTAAAGTTATGAAGGTTTGAAGTGCATGAGTCGACTCATGAGTCAACTCATGACACTATGAGCTGATTGGCACGCAAAACTTTCCCATGGCACACTGGATTTTTGACTTGGCACGACCTGTGAGTCGACTCATGAGTCGACCCACAAGGCATGAGTCGACTCATGAGTCGACCTCTGCTGATTTGAGTCGAAAAATTCAGAAATCAGATCTTCTGGTCTGTTGCAACAGAAGTCGACTCATGAGTCGACTCCTGAAGCATGAGTCGACTCATGAGTCGACCCCTGCGACGGGAAATGTCAGCAACGGCTATTTTTTTGCCCGTTTTAATTGCCATTTATGCTTCCTAAAAATCATCTAACGGCTCTTTATCTGCTTAAATTGTTTTCTCTTGCTACTAATGCCATAAAATGCTTAAAATGGTGAAAGGAAATTGCAGATTAAATAGCAGATCAAATTGCAAAGAAAAAGTGTGGAAATCGGGAGATCAAACGTGAGATCAAAAGAGAAGAGAGGATCCTAAATCTGAGATCAACGAAATATTCAAGAAGAAGAGAGAGGATCCACAATATTCAAGAGAGTTTGTGAAAAAGAAAAGCAAGAGCATTCAAAGAGAGAATCTTTCAAGTCGATTATTTTCAACCTTGATCTAGAGATTGTTCAAAGCTTTCAAGAGATCTTCAATCAACAATCAACCTCTTCTCAAGCATTCAAGCGTTCATCCACTTTGAGAAAATCTGAAAAAGGGGTTCTTCATTTGAGTAAAGCTTTTATTGTTATATTTGCTCATTTAAGGAGCTGTTATTGTATTCATCTGTGCTCTAAATTTTCTAACTCTTTGTGAGTTTTTGTTCTTATTTTTGGAGGATTTCCAAAACAAGGAAAGGTTGATCCGAACCTGAAATCGGAGTGTTTTGGGTTTGCTTGTACCCGAGAAACAAGTGTTCTAGCTTGGGATAGCTAGGGTCGGAGTTTCCGACTCTTGTATTCTAGCTTGGGATAGCTAGTGTCGGAGTTTCCGACGTTTTGTATTCGGGTTGAATACAAAGGATAGTGGATTGAAATTCCCAAGTGGGATCTTGGAGAGTGGATGTAGGTGCAAGGTTAGCACCGAACCACTATAAATCCTTGTGTTTGTGGTGTGCTTTATCGCTTTATCTTATTTCTTTATTATATCCTTGCAATACTGCTTTAGTTAATTAATATTAATTTAAAGCCATTGTTTTGTTCTTCATAAGTTATCTGTTGGGCTTAAAATTTTTAAAAATCCAATTCACCCCCCCCTCTTGGGTTGCATAGCTGGGCAACAATTTTCAACCATCAAGATGCGATCTCTGTAAGAGTGCTAGCATTCCGATGAGATCAAAAAGCTTCTGATCAGATGAAAGTCTCGTATAAATATCCATAGAGATTGAAAACTTGTGCGGCTTCAAGGGACCTTCGGAAGACATCCATAATCATCAATTCGTGGTGAAGATTGATCCATGCCAAGGTATGTTCTCTATTTATTTTTTTTATTTAATTTTTATATCTAAATCCTACCTCACATATGATGATCCTATTTATGATTTTAAGATTTGATCTTATGCATGCTTAGATTAAATTAGATTTAATTTGAATTTTTTTAAATTCTGCTGCATACTCATTTTGAAAAATTTTTGCATGTATGAAATCGTAAAACTCCAATAGTGATATCAGAGCCACATCAAATGCATGAGATCAGAATTTAGATTTAAAATCTGTAAAAAAAAATTTTAGATCTAAAAATTTTTTATGTCGTTCTGGCATAAGGTTGTCATGACATAATTTGTTATGCTGAATGATTATCTTAGAATGATATTAAAATTTTTAATTAAATAAAATTTTAGATCTGATTTTTTCAGCATATATATGACATATATTTTATTGTTTAAATTTGAAAAGTATTTTGAGATCTATTTTTGATTCATATATATAATATATGAAAGCATATTTAGGGCTGAAATTTATTTCTATGATCTAAACTTATTTATGCATATGATATATATTTATATGTATAATCTGAAATTATTTTGAGATCAAAATATACTTTTCATGCAAAAAATTTAGATCTAAAAATTTAGTTTTAAGATCTAAAATTAGTGTTTGTGCATGAAAAATTGAACATAGGTGGACCAAATTAGGTCATATAATTGGATTACATCTAGAGTTTCTGATTTGATCATATTGAGTCTAAATTGATTTATGAAACGAACAAATCGAGTCAAGTATTGATTAAGATGAGATCAATAAAGCTTAAAATCATACAATTATTATGGATCAAATCGATTAATATTCATATGTAGAATCAATTAACTTAAAGACCTAATTCGGTTCTATGGCTCGAATTTGATTCACCTAAGCTAACCTATTCGAATCAATTATCCAATTGGTGTCTAAGATAAATAATTAAAAAATAATTATTTAATTAGTTTCGTTCACTTATCAGACCAATTTATTGATGTCTAAGAAAAGTAATAGAAGATGCCCATCAATCTCTACTTACCTGATCAATTTGGAAGATTGAGTCTCAAATATGGTTGCTTGATGATTTGATCAGAAAAGAAGAATTACGTATTTTTAAAAAGGGTCAGTGAGAGTGTCTAATACTAACATCGATCAAAATATGATTGTATATAGAATTCTTCATGAAAGACATAAAGCAAGCATCCTAAAGATCTATAGAGATAGATGCAATTAGATGCTTGTATTTTCAAAGATAAAATACAAAGACTAGATGCTAAAAGGGTTCAGCATAGAAATCTCGGAGAGGAGTCTGCTACCCTCTCAGGCATAGATGTATGCCATATAATATACTTGAACTGATATAGTTAATATTGTGAATGTCATAAGTAGATATCAGTTGTATCCAGACTGAGGGTGCTGGATTACTGTAAAAATATCCTTAAGTACTTAAGAAGAGCTAAAGATATGTTCTTAATTTGGAGAAGGATCAAAGCTAGAAGTGAAAGGATATACCAATTCAGATTTTATGTCTGTCATTGATAGTAGAATATCTATATGATAGGTATAATCATGTGGATATCTTGAAAGAGTTTCAAATAATCAATCGATGAAAGCTGAATACACTGTAGATGTGTAGGATGTATTTTGATTTTAATATTAGTTGTAGATATTGTGCCATCAGATGCCATGACACATCAGTTGAGTTCAGAACTTATCATCTTTTTATTGGCCAATAATCTCTACTATTGATAGGTATAGTATGAAGCGCTCATTGATGTCGAGTAGCCACACAGGTCATCTGACCTCTACAAATCATCCACTCGAAGCCCTGATCGGATCTTCCTTCGTGGGAGTACTAGCTCGCGTAGAACGCTCTTGATGAATGATCCAAGCTCCTTTCTTCGGATCTCCTGAACTTTTTCAGATCAAAAGATGAAACTTTACGAGAAGGTGGCAATGTGAAAGATTGGACAAGACTCACTCTTGTATTTTTCTTCTCACAAAATCTAGAGTTGAAACTCTAAAATCCACACCTCACACTCCAGAGGAAGAACACTTTCTCTATTTCTCATGCACGAAAGTCCAATCCACTCTCAATTTTTCACACCCTAACTCTAAAGTTTCTCACACCAAAAATTACTTCTAATCTCACATAAAACTGATCTCCTCTTAAGAGCAGCAACCCATAGAAGATAAGGATAAGAAAAAAATAATTTCGGTTCAATTTCAAACATTGGTTGATCCTTATCATCAATTCAAATTAAATTTGAATTAAATTTTGAATCAAATTTTATCTTTATCTTATGAACTCAGAGAGAGATTGACCAATATCAGAATGGTGTAAAAAAATCTCACACAAAAATACTTTATGCATGGAGAAAGATGATGGCATGAAGAAAAGAGTCCAACTCAATTTGGATTCTAGGATTTTATTCAAATTCAAATCTATTTAAACTTAAATATAAACTAACTAATTTTTAATTTAAAAAGAATCAGATGTGAATATGGAAAGCTTCTGGGCATGAGAAAAGTTCACATAAAAAAAATTTTTCACGTGAAGAATAAGGGGGTGCAAAGAAAGGAGGTGTAAGGGATTTGAATTCAAAATATTTTTTTATCTAATTAGATTCTTAATCTAATTAAATTAGGTTAGACCCAATTGAACTATTAAATCTAATCTAATTAGATAGCAAATAGTCTCAATTAAATTTTAATTAAATCAAAAATTAATTGAGCTCAAATTCTGATCATATCAGAAATCGAACATCCTTAGTGATTAGGACATCTCATAATCTAATCGAATCAAATCAAATTAAATCTAATTCAATTAGATTGGATCCAAACCTCAATGCTCAAATAAATTGAGCTAATTAATAATCTAATTACTAATTAATCCTCTTATAATTTATCAATAATTATCAAATTGATTTATTATAATTTTTGCATAGGGTTAATCATCAAGCAAATTGACTGTTTTATCCTAGAATGATTCTTAATCATTGATCAGTCATATAATCAGTCAGAAATTTTTTTTGAGTGTGATTCCATAGGTTCGAACCTAAGTCGATGGTATAAAAATAATCTTTCTATACTAATCAAAGTGACCATCTAGCAATGATACCTGACGTCCGGATAAGTCGAAAGATTGCAAAGCATCATTCAAAAACTTATTGGTATATGGTTACTGTATAATTCATCTCTTTGATCCAAATACTCAAGATGACCTAAGATTTAACTGTCAATCCTGATATGGTCATCCACATTGTATTTTAATTTTCAAAATCCATCATATAGATTATCCCGATCGAGCTTTTATTGAATTGAAATACACTGATACATTAACTCTTACTTATTCAGAGGGATCAATTCCATCTTGACTCACACACTGACTTTACAAGTACCTAATCTAAAAATCTTTCATTATTGAATTAAAAATTCAGATAGTTCAATATCAAAGCATAATGAGTGCTTGCAGATCACCGTGGTGATCTCAGATCGGAGGGACACTTATATCTATATCCTTAGTAAGCTATTCTTGACAGTAGAATACTCAGTAATTGATCACGTGCAGTAAGATGTACTTCTATGTCTCATTTGCATGCCATATCAGTGTCTCCACACTCCTTGATTAAGAGAAAAACCAACGTACATGGCACACAACGATCTATACTTGATATAGCTATCATCCCAATAATAGTATATCATTTGATCATAAACATAAGATTTAAGGACTCAACGATATATCTTCTTATATCGAATTAAATAATCTTAAGGATTTTATCACATAACAGGAGCTCAAAATAAGATGTACACAGTGATAAAAAAATTAAATAATATTTATTAATTTAATAAATCATATATAATTATAATAATAAGTACAACCGTTAACAAACTGACAATTAGCTTTGGAATATAATTTTCAATAATATATATATATATATATATATATATATATATATATATATATATATATATATATATATATATATATATATATATATATATATATATATCTGTGTGTGTGTGTGTGTGTGTGTGTGTACGTAAACGTATACATATACATATACATACATACATACATATATACATTTATGTATATGTATATGTATATGTATACATATACATATACATATACATACATACATACATACATACATATATACATATATATATATATATATATGTGTGTGTGTGTGTGTGTATTAAATATATTAGATATGTGTTTTATTGACTTTATCAATCCTTCGAACCCTTGCAACAATGAGTAAATATTCAGTGTAATAGTGATACCACGTCACCATTATAATATCCTAATAAAAATTATTCTTTTCAGTGACATGGATAAGCACTAACAATATAAGGCCAAAAGTGTTAACAATGTTAGGTGATTAAATGCTAATAAAAGACTCCTTCAGCTTTCCTCTCTTTAGTTGCACTCATCTGTGAGAATATTCATTAGAATACGATAACCACATCACCGTTTCATCTTCTAGAACACTTCCATAACAAAAATACTCTTCCACCTTCTTTCTTTTTAGCTCCACCCTTCTGCGAGAACATTCATTAGAATATGGTAAATATAAATTTATTGTATATTCAAAGTATTTAATCTATTATTTATTTGTATTTACTACGTATAGATTGTGTTCCAGAAATAAATAGCATTGATTGGTCCATTAGAAATTGAAGATATGAATGTTAATGTAGGTATATTAATCTCACCATCTCAAACTCTATTTTTTTCTTTTACTTATAGCTTATAAGTTTTTTAATTAGCAAACCAATTTTAGAACTAAAGTTACAACTTGTCTTTCATATCTCAATGTTGTTTTCTTCACATTGTATCATAAACAAGTGTAAGCATTGATGATGAAGATGATCTGACTGAACCTAAAATTAGAATGTCAATTTGTAGTGAACATGAAGCATATAAGTTGTATAGTGGGTATGCCATAGAAAAGGATTTGATGTTCGAAAAGGTAATATTCGCTACGGTGCTATTGATAAGTCAGTTATCAAGCAATGTGATTATTTATGATCTTGTTATGAAACTTATAATGATAATAACCCTAGTGAACCAAAAAAGATTAGAAGAATGACACAGAGAATTGGTTGTAAAGCTTATATTTGGTTCACAGTTAATAATGGAGTTTGGAAAGTCACTCAGTTTCATAAGGAGCATAATCATGAATTTGTCAAATCTAAACTGAGATGATATTGAAAAATCAATAGGCATATTGATGTTGCAAATGCTAGTGTCATTAGTTCGATGATAGATGTAGAAATTGGAGGAACAAAAGCTTACTTTTACTGGTCTAAAGAATTGGGTGATGCTAAGAGTGTTCCTTTTACTAAATGAGATTGTCAAAACTTTGTCCATAGAAGAAAGATAAATTTAATTGAAGCAGATGATGTACAAATTTTGATAACTCAATTTAATCATTGTCTAGCCAAAGATCCAATGTTTTACCATTCTAAGACATTGGATAAGGATGGGCGATTAGCAAATTTTTTTTTGGAGGGATGGGATTTCAAACTTGGATTATGATTACTTTGGAGATGTTGTTGTATTTGATACAACTTATGGAACAAACAAATATAATATGATTTTTGCACCCTTTGTTAGTATCAACCATCATCGAAAAAATATATTTTTTACTTGTGCTTTTATGTTGAATGAGACTACAGAGACATTCACTTGGGTGTTTGAGACATCCTTGGATACGATGGAGAACCAACAACCAAAGACTATTTTCATTGATCAATGTCAAGCAATGGCAAATGCTATAAAAAAAAGATTTTTCCTAGCACTCTTTGTTGTTGGCATATCTCCAAAAATGCTGCTCAAAGAATTGAGAGCTTCTATGCTAAGCCTGAGTTCAGGAGTCTGTTTAGTAAATGCCTGTATGATTATCAATCAGAGGCTGAGTTTGAATCAACTTGGAGTGAGATGATTAGAAGCTTTAATCTTCTTGACGATAAATGATTGAAGGTATTGTACAAAATCAAAGAAAAGTAGTGCCCTGCTTTTAGTTTAGACTATTTTTCTGCTCGCATGAAGTCCACTCAAAGAAGTGAAAGTATGAACAATATTTTTCACCAAATGTCCTGCAAAACTATGAAGTTGATAAAATTTTATCGCCATTATGGGGAGCAATGTGAGAAGAGGAGATAGGCTGAGAATGAAGATGATAATCAATGCCAAAGAGGTAAGCCTTAAATTCATGTGAAAGGTAGTAAGATACTAGTACAAACAACTAATTCTTATACTACTACCATCTATTACCTTTTCGAAAATGAGTTTATCTCAAGTTTAGCAGTGCATTTGGAGTAAGTTTCTTGTATTGACAAGTCCAACGTTAGCTACACTAGCTTGCTTGTAGGATAGGAACAAATGTCATTTTTTTCTTAGATATTATTATAGAATATGTTGGGTATAAAATACCCACAGCCGAAGTCCTCAGCAGAATCAGCTCCAGGAAGACTCCGCCCGGACTCCTACGGGAGCCGGGCTCCGTCCTCAACATCAACTGCTGGTAAGCCCTGTCCGGACTCCTACGGGAGCCGGACTTCGCCTTTAACTTTAATTGCAGGAAGACTCCGCCCGGACTCCTACGGGAGACGGGCTCCGCCCTCGACTCCAACGACTGCAGACAGACTTCGTCCGGACTCCTACGGGAGCCAGAATCCGCCGACAACTTCAACCGCAAGTAGACTCCGCCCGGACTCCTACGGGAGCCGGACTCCGTCCTCAACATCAACTGCTGGTAAGCCCTGTCCGGACTCCTACGGGAGCCGGACTTCGTCTTTGACTTTAATTGCAGGAAGACTCCGCCCAGACTCCTACGGGAGCCAGGCTTCGCCCTCGACTCCAACGGCTGCAGACAGACTTCGTCCGGACTCCTACGGGAGCCGGACTCCGCCGACAACTTCAACCACAAGTAGACTCCGCCCGGACTCCTACGGGAGCTGGGCTCCATCCTCAACATCAACTGCTGGTAAGCCCTGTCCGGACTCCTACGGGAGTCGGACTTCGCCTTTGACTTTAATTGCAGGAAGACTCCGCCCGGACTCCTACGGGAGCCGGACTTCGCCCTCGACTCCAACGGCTACAGACAGACTTCGTCCGGACTCCTACGGGAGCCGGACTCCGCCGACAACTTCAACCGCAAGTAGACTCCACCCGGACTCCTACGGGAGTCGGGCTCCGTCCTCAACATCAACTGCTGGTAAGCCCTGTCCAGATTCCTACGGGAGCCAGACTTCACCTTTGACTTTAATTGCAGGAAGACTCCGCCCGGACTCCTACGGGAGCCGGGCTTCGCCCTCGACTCCAACGGCTGCAGACAGACTTCGTCCGGACTCCTACGGGAGCCGGACTCCACCGACAACTTCAACCGCAAGTAGATTCCGCCCGGACTCCTACGGGAACCGGGCTCCGTCCTCAACATCAACTGCCGGTAAGCCTTGTCCGGACTCCTACGGGAGCTGGACTTCGCCTTTGACTTTAATTGTAGGAAGACTCCGTCCGGACTCCTACGAGAGCCGGGCTTCGTCCTCGACTCCAACGGCTGCAGACAGACTTCGTCTGGACTCCTACGGGAGCCGGACTCTGCCGACAACTTCAACCGCAAGTAGACTCCGCCCGGACTCCTACGGGAGCCGGACTCCGTCTTCAACATCAGCTGCTGGTAAGCCCCGCCCGGACTCCTACGGGAGCCGGACTTCGCCTTTGACTTTAATTGCAGGAAGACTCCATCCGGACTCCTACGGGAGCCGGGCTTCGCCCTTGACTCCAATGGCTGCAGACAGACTTCGTCCGGACTCCTACAGGAGCCGGACTCCGCCGACAACTTCAACCGCAAGTAGACTCCGCCTGGACTCCTACGGGAGCCGGGCTCCGTCTTCAACATCAACTGCTGGTAAGCTCCGCCCGGACTCCTATGGGAGCCGAACTTCACCTTTGACTTTAATTGCAGGAAGACTCCACCCGGACTCCTACAGGAGCCGGGCTTCGCCCTCGACTCCAACGGCTGCAGACAGACTTCGTCCGGACTCCTACGGGAGCCGGACTCCGCCGACAACTTCAATCGCAAGTAGACTCCGCCCGAATTTCTACGTGAGCCGGGCTCCATCCTCAACATCAACTGCTGGTAAGCCCTGTCCGGATTCCTACGGGAGCCGGACTTCGCCTTTGACTTTAATTGCAGGAAGACTCTGCCCGGGCTCCTACGGGAGCCGGGCTTCGCCCTCGACTCCAATGACTGCAGACAGACTTCGTCCGGACTCCTACGGGAGCCGGACTCCGCCGACAACTTCAACCGCAAGTAGACTCCGCCCGGACTCCTATAGGAGCCGGGCTCCGTCCTCAACATCAACTGCTGGTAAGCCTTGTCCGGACTCCTACAGAAGCCAGGCTTCGCCTTTGACTTTAATTGCAGGAAGACTCCGCCCGGACTCCTACGAGAGCCGGGCTTCGTCCTCGACTCCAACGGCTGCAGACAGACTCCGCCCAGACTCCCGTGGGAGCCGGACTCCGCCCACGACTCCAACCTCAAGGGGGACTCCGCCCGGACTCCCACGGGAGCCAGGCTCCGTCGCCAACTTCGACTGCCGGTAAGATCCGTCCGAACTCCTACGGGAGCCGGACTTCGCACCTGATTTTGATTGCAGGGGACTCCGCCCGGACTCCTACGGGAGCCGGGCTCCGCCCGCGACTTCAACTCCGAGAGGACTCCGCCCGGACTCCTACGGGAGCCGGGCTCCGCCCGCGACTTCAACTCCGAGAGGACTCCGCCCGGACTCCTACGGGAGTCGGACTCCGCCGATAACTCCAACCGCAAGGAGGACTCCGTCCGGACTCCTACGGGAGCCAGACTCCGTCATCAGCCCCGACCGCTGCCAAACTTCAGCCGACGGATCTGCACTCCCAGGCAGGCCACAATAACGGCCACGATCCTGCTCCTCTTTCTGCGGCAGATTCCGCACAGCTCCATCACTCCCTGACAGGCTGCAGTAACGGTCACAGCACTGCTCCACTTTCTACGACGAATCTCGCACAGCTCCACTACTCCCTGGCAGGCCACAATAACGGCCACGATCCTGCTCCACTCCCTGCGGCAGACCCTACGCGACCCCATTACTCCCTGACAGGCTGTATTAACGACCATGATTCTGCTCCACTCCCTGCGGTGGATCCTGTGCGATTCCACCACCCCCAGATGAATCACGACAGCGGACGCCGCTCCACTCCCCGTGGCAGGCCCCACGTGGCACACCCCGATGATAGCCATGGGTCCACCCCACTACTCTCTGCAACAAACTTCGCCTGACCCTGGGCAGCCCGCTGCCAGACAGTTACAGATGTCGTTATCAGGCTACCGCCCCCTCCGCCTATAAAAGGGGGCTCCAGATACGTTATTCAATAAGCTCTCATCTTTCATCTAAAAACTATGCTAAATTCTCCATTTGAGAACTCCATTCTTGTTGAGGCAGAGAACTGACTTGAGCGTCGGAGGGTCTTGCTGGAGCAACCCCACTTCCGGTTTAGACTTCCTTTGCAGGTCCCGACGGTGACCGCGGCTTCCTCGACTCCAGCTTCTCCGGCGCAAGCGGATTTTTGCACCAACAGGATTGGCGCTAGAGGAAGGGCCCTGTGTCTTCGCAGTACCCTTATTCTTGAAGGAGCGTTCAACGGAGCCATCTCCGATCGTCTCCTCCGACACCCACTCCTTGTTTCCCCCCACGGGATCCATACTTGATGCGTCCACGCGACGGTCCACGGCCTCCGCGGCCAGATCTCAGGCTTCGGCCTCTCCTCCTGTTTCTCAACCTCCTCCTCCTCCTCCGACGGCGGCGGTCAGCGTGGAGCAGTTTGACCTGCTAGCGCAGCAGGTCAGAGGCCTCACCGAGGCTGTGCAAGCTATGCAGCAGCAGCAGCCGCAGGCATCGGTACGCCCGGAAAGGGCATCCTCGGAACACCAGAATCTGGCGGCGGGGCGGGCCACCTGGGCCAGCCGCCCCTTCCTTCCTGGGAAAACAAATCCGAGGGTAGAGAGCCATCAATCGGACCACGACTCCACCCCTGGAAGATCCCTGCCCCCGTTCTGCCAGAGGACCCTCGAGACTCGAAGTCGAGAGGATTTCCTGGATCGGAGGCTCCAAGAGATGAACCGACGGATCGAAGAACTCCGCCATGCACCCTCCGCTTATGGTGAGGATATTTGTACTGACCCTCCCTTCTCCCAAATGATCATGCAAGAACTAATCCCGCCAAACTTCAAGCTTCCCCAGTTTGAAAGCTATGACGGGACTTCGGACCCGGTTGATCATCTGGAGGCCTTCCGGATGATGTTGCTGCTTCACGGTGCTCCTGATGCCATTTTATGCCGGGCCTTCCTGTCCACCTTGAAGGGAGCGGCGAGGAACTAGTACTCGGCTTTGAAACCGGGTACCATATTTTTCTTCGATCAAATGAGCCACCAATTTGTGGCCCATTTTGTCAGCAGCCGGCGCCCCCGGAAGGGTTCGGAGTCCCTCATCAACATCAAGCAAAGAGAAGGGGAGTCCATTCGGGCCTACATCAACTGCTTCAACATTGCGACGCTGGAGGTCCGGAACTTGGACCAATCAGTCGCAATGGCCGCCCTGAAGGGTGGCCTTCAGAAGAATGATCTTTTATTCTCCCTGGAGAAGAAGTATCCCAGAGATTTTGCTGATTTGCTGGTCCGGGCCGAAGGATATGCCCGAGCGGAAGAAGCCTTCAAAATGAAGGATGAAGAGACGGCGAGGGAGCGGCAAGCGGGAGACTCGAGTAAGCCCGCAATTGAAAAAAGGCCAAAGGAAGCCCGACTGCATTCTCGATCCCCTCCTAGGCATAAGCGCGCCCATACTCCACCCCGGGCGCACAGGCAAAGAGGCCCGGATCGCGGGGTTCGGCAGGGTTCCCCACCAGGGAGATTCCGCAACTACGTCCCCTCAACGCCTCGAAGGCCCAAGTATTGATGGAGGTCAGGGAGCAGCTCCCTAGGCCGGAGAGGATGCGCGCACACCCCGGGAAGCGCAACCCCAACAAGTTCTGTCTCTACCACCGCGACCACGACCACGACACAGAGGAATGCATCCAGCTCCGGGATGAGATCGAGGAGCTCGTTCGGCGAGGTCGACTCGACAGGTTCATCCGACGCAGGCCTGAGGGTAGAGGAGATCGGCCAAGGGCTCTTCCGCAGCCTGAACCGCCAAGAAGGGAGGAGCAACCCGGAGACCGACCTCCCATCGGGACCATCGACTCCATCACCGGAGGGCCTCAAGGAGGAGCGGACCACCCGCAACCGTGAAACTCGAAAAATTTGTAAAAGTATCACTTACGATTTCACCTTGAATCTAAATTTCTTTCTACTTGACGTACTCTTTCCATCTGGCGTGGATTTATTATGACTGGATATGACCCCTCCAAATGCTTGAAACAAAGTCATGTTAGGAACGGGGGAGAACCCCGTCCTAACGTACCTAAAATGAAAGTCCGACTATCTCAAAATCGGATGGGGGGAGAGGCCTTACAGCGCCCTAATATGCCCCCACAGCCATGTCAGGAACGGGAGGAGAACCTCATCCTGACATGAGCAAAGTCGAAGGCCTGGTTCTTTTAGACCGGATGGGGGGAGAGGCCTTACAGCGCCCTAATGTGCCCCCACAGCCATGTCAGGAACAGGAGGAGAACCTCATCCTGACATGAGCAAAGTCGAAGGCCCGATTCTTTTAGACCGGATGGGGGGAGAGGCCTTACAGCACCCTAATGTGCCCTCACAGCCATGTCAGGAACAGGAGGAGAACCTCGTCCTGACATGAGCAAAGTCAAAGGCCCGGTTCTTTTAGACCGGATGGGGGGAGAGGCCTTACAGCGCCCTAACGTGCCCCCACAGCCATGTCAGGAACAGGAGGAGAACCTCGTCCTGACAATGAGCAAAGTCAAAGGCCCGGTTCTTTCAGACCGGATGGGGGGAGAGGCCTTACAGCGCCCTAACGCGCCCCCACATCCAAGCCGAAAACGGGAGGAAAACCTCACCTTGGCTCGAGCAAAGTGGAAGGCCCAGACTCCTACAAGAGCCGGGCTCCGTCTGCGACGCCAAAGAAGACTCCACCCGGACTCCTACGGGAGCCGGGCTCCGTCCGCGACGCCAAGGAAGACTCCACCCGGACTCCTACGGGAGCCGGACTCCGTCCACGACGCCAAGGAAGACTCCACCCGGACTCCTACGGGAGCCGGGCTCCGTCCGCGACGCCAAGGAAGACTCCACCCGGACTCCTACGGGAGCCGGGCTCCATCCACGACGCCAAAGAAGACTCCACCCGGACTCCTACGGGAGCCGGGCTCCGTCCGCGATGCCAAGGAAGACTCCACCCGGACTCCTACGGGAGCCGGGCTCCGTCCGCGACGCCAAGGAAGACTCCACTAGGACTCCTACGGGAGCCGGGCTCCATCCGCAATGCCAAGGAAGACTCCACCCAGACTCCTACGGGAGCCGGGCTCCGTCCACGACGCCAAGGAAGACTCCACCCGGACTCCTACGGGAGCCGGGCTCCGTCCACGACGCCAAAGAAGACTCCACCCGGACTCCTACGGGAGCAGGGCTCCATCCACGACGCCAAGGAAGACTCCACCCGGACTCCTACGGGAGCCGGGCTCCATCCATGACGCCAAGGAAGACTCCACCTGGACTCCTACGGGAGCCGGGCTCCGTCCACGACGCCAAGGAAGACTCCACCCAGACTCCTACGGGAGCCGGGCTCCGCCCACGACTCCAATCACAGGAGGGTTCCATCCGGACTCCCACGGGAGCCAAACTTTGCCTTGACTTCAGCGGAGAAAAATTCCGAGCGAAAAGGAAAAAGGAAGGCAACGGACCATGACAGCTACGATTGGAAAACGGACAGCGGTCGAGGTACAGAAAACTCTGTCACCGCAAGGACTGGGGCTCCCATCGGGAGTCCCAGCTTTTGAGGAAGTTTTTGACATAAAATAGGACAGCTTACTTAGGGTGACAGAAGCTCGGATCTCCGAATTCAAGCCCTAGGAGGGACCCCAGGCCCGAATGGCCCCAAGCGAGCCTGCAGCCATTGACGAAAAAATGACAACCGGGTATCTCCGAACGGCGTAAAAGTCGAAAAGGAGCTCGACAAATAACAATCCAACACGAATAAAAGAGGTCGTCGATGACCTTAGGACGACGCGAAAAAGAAAAGAAGAAAAGGAGGAAGAGAGAAGAAAGAAGAATAAAGAAGTTTGACAGACGACTATTCGATGCAAGATTCAGACGAGGTAACAAAATCTCCATTTCATTTTTCAACCAACAAGGTGTACGTTACAAGACCCGATGGGCCACAAAAAAAAAATAATAATAAATACATCATCGACGACATCGAGAACACGGTTTGGAAAGGATACACCGGAAGCCACTTCGAGCTGCAAACTTCTCTTCCCATTTCGTGTCCAGTGCGTGTGGTGGGCCTACCAGCTTTCGCCCCGCCTTGCTTCGCCCCACCTCCGAAGTCCCAACCTCAGGAGGAAAAGGATGGGATAGAGTCCCGGGGGCGGTAAGGGCAACGGCAGCGGCGATGAAGACCTGTTTCAAGAAGAATCGGAGTCACCCTGAGGGCAACGGTGGTGCCAGAGATATGCATCATCACCGAATACTCCGTGGTAGCCACCGTCCAAAATGCTCCGGCAAGGTCGGCATGCGCTACTTCCACCGCCCCCGCAATAAATTTTACTGCCCCACCATCGACGTCGACCGCTTCTGGTCTCTCGGCCCCGACGGCATCAAGGATCCCGCCACAGCTTGTGACGACAGCTCTGCCCTCTTGACCGGTATCACCCCGCCTTGCTACTCTGAAATTCTCGGACGAAATACCTTTACCGATGGCCCCCGTTATTAAACCCCTGTTGTTGAAGGAATTCTTCCTTGAACCCCCTCTGAAATGACGGGGATCCTCAGGGGCCACTTGATGACCGGAGAACTCACCGGCCGTTGTTCTCCTCCTCGCCTTCCTCCAAGCCCTAGACATCCCTTCGAGGATGGCCTCCGGGGTGGAGGACATGACGTGGGAACCCCTTAGAGAAGAATCGAGGGGCTGAAGATGGCAAGGACCGGTGCGGAGGAAGTGGCTGAGTAGCTAGGCTCTCAGACGAAAGAAAGGTGCCGTCCTCTCGGCAGGATGGAGCCCCGAAGGAAGAGTAGGGGGTTTAAATAGCCAACGGATCTTAGCGCAGTTATGGCGGTGGGTGTCCCTAGGCCAACTGGTGCAAGCCACGTGTCCCGCATGTCCCACTCACCGCTATCGAGGATTGACTGTTCGCAAATTTCCATAGCGCGACGCTTGGGATCGCGTTTCGGTGGGAGTTCCGAAAAGACTCTTCAGGTCGCCTTAACCGAAAAAAGACTCCAGCGTGCGCACATTTAATGCCAAAATATCTGGGGGCGGCAGTGCGCAGGATTCGAGGGGACGGTTTCGGCTGTGCCCATCTCTCTGTACTTCCTTCGTTTGAAATTCAAACTCGGAAGTAGGGGGACTAGTGTTGGGTATAAAATATCCATAGCCGAAGTCCTCAGCAGAATCAGCTCCAGGAAGACTCCGCCCGGACTTCTATGGGAGTCGGGCTCCGTCCTCAACATCAACTGCTGGTAAGCCCTGTCCGGACTCCCACGGGAGCCGGACTTCGCCTTTGACTTTAATTGCAGGAAGACTCCGCTCGGACTCCTACGGGAGTCGGGCTTCACCCTCGACTCCAACGGCTGCAGACAGACTTCGTCCGGACTCCTACGGGAGCCGGACTCCGCCGACAACTTCAATCGCAAGTAGACTCCGCCCGGACTCCTACGGGAGCCGGGCTCCATCCTCAACATCAACTGCTGGTAAGCCCTGTCCGGACTCCTATGGGAGCCGGACTTCGCCTTTGACTTTAATTGCAGGAAGACTCCGCCTGGACTCCTACGGGAGCCGGGCTTCGCCCTCGACTCCAACGGCTGCAGACAGACTTCGTCCGGACTCCTACGGGAGCCGGACTCCGCCGACAACTTCAACCGCAAGTAGACTCCGCCTGGACTCCTACGGGAGTCGGGCTCCATCCTCAACATCAACTGCTGGTAAGCCCTATCCGGACTCCTACGGGAGCCGGACTTCACCTTTGACTTTAATTGCAGGAAGACTCCGCTCGGACTCCTACGGGAGTCGGGCTTCGCCCTCGACTCCAACGGCTGCAGACAGACTTCGTCCGGACTCCTACGGGAGCCGGACTCCGCCGACAACTTCAACCGCAAGTAGACTTCGCCCAGACTCCTACGGAAGCCGGGCTCCGTCCTCAACATCAACTGCTGGTAAACCCTGTCCGGATTCCTACTGGAGCCGGACTTCGCCTTTGACTTTAATTGCAGGAAGACTCCGCCCGGACTCCTACGGGAGCCGGGCTTCGCCCTCGACTCCAACGACTGCAGACAGACTTCGTCCGGACTCCTACGGGAGCCGGACTCCACCGACAACTTCAACCGCAAGTAGACTCCGCCCAGACTCCTACGGGAGCCAGGCTCCATCCTCAACATCAACTGTCGGTAAGCCTTGTCCGGACTCCTACGGGAGCCGGACTTCACCTTTGACTTTAATTGCAGGAAGACTCTGCCCGGACTCCTACGGGAGCCGGGCTTCATCCTCGACTCCAACAGCTGCAGACAGACTTCGTCCAGACTCCTACGGGAGCTGGACTCCGCCGACAACTTCAACCGTAAGTAGACTCCACCCGGACTCCTACGGAAACCGGGCTCCGTCCTCAACATCAACTGCTGGTAAGCCCCGCCCAGACTCCTACAGGAGCCGGACTTCGCCTTTGACTTTAATTGCAGGAAGACTCCGCCCGGACTCCTACGGGAGTCGGGCTTCGCCCTCGACTCCAACGGCTGCAGACAGACTTCGTCCGGACTCCTACGGGAGCCGGACTCCACCGACAACTTCAACCGCAAGTAGACTCCGCTCGGACTCCTACGGGAGCCGGGCTCCATCCTCAACATCAACTGCTGGTAAGCCCTGTCCGAATTTCTACGGGAGCCGGACTTCGCCTTTGACTTTAATTGCAGGAAGACTCCGCCCGAACTCCTACGGGAGCCGGGCTTCGCCCTCGACTCCAACGGCTACAGACAGACTTCGTCCGGACTCCTACGGGAGTCGGACTCCGCCGACAACTTCAACCGCAAGTAGACTCCGCCCGGACTCCTACGGGAGCTGGGCTCCGTCCTCAACATCAACTGCCGGTAAGCCTTGTCCGGACTCCTACGGAAGCCGGACTTCACCTTTGACTTTAATTGTAGGAAGACTCCGCCCGGACTCCTACGGGAGCCGGGCTTCGTCCTCGACTCCAACGGCTGCAGACAGACTCCGCCCGGACTCCCGCGGGAGCCGGACTCCGCCCACGACTCCAACCTCAAGGGGGACTCTGCCCGGACTCCCACAGGAGCTGGGCTCCGTCGCCAACTTCGACTGCCGGTAAGATCCGTCTGGACTCCTACGGGAGCCGAACTTCGCACCTGATTTTGATTGCAGGGGACTCCGCCCGGACTCCTACGGGAGCCGGGCTCCGCCCGTGACTTCAACTCCGAGAGGACTCCGCCCGGACTCCTACGGGAGCCGGGCTCCGCCCGCGACTTCAACTCCGAGAGGACTCCGCCCGGACTCCTACGAAATATTTTTTTATCTAATTAGATTCTTAATCTAATTAAATTAGGTTAGACCCAATTGAACTATTAAATCTAATCTAATTAGATAGCAAATAGTCTTAATTAAATTTTAATTAAATCAAAAATTAATTGAGCTCAAATTCTGATCATATCAAAAATCGAACATCCTTAGTGATTAGGACATCTCATAATCTAATCGGATCAAACCAAATTAAATCTAATTCAATTAGATTGGATCCAAACCTCAATGCTCAAATAAATTGAGCTAATTAATAATCTAATTACTAATTAATCCTCCTATAATTTATCAATAATTACCAAATTAATTTATTATAATTTTTACATAGGGTTAATCATCAAGCAAATTGACTGTTTTATCTTAAAATGATTCTTAATCATTGATCAGTCATATAATCAGTCAGAAACTTTTTTTGAGTGTGATCCCATAGGTTCGAACCTAAGTCGATGGTATAAAAATAATCTTTCTATACTAATCAAAGTGACCATCTAGCAATGATACCTGACGTCCGGATAAGTCGAAAGATTGCAAAGCATCATTCAAAAACCTATTGGTATATGGTTACTGTATAATTCATCTCTTTGATCCAAATGCTCAAGATGACCTAAGACTTAACTGTCAATCCTGATATGGTCATCCACATTGTATTTTAATTTTCAAAATTCATCATATAGATTATCCCGATTGAGATTTTATTGAATTGAAATACACTGATACATTAACTCTTACTTATTCAGAGGGATCAATTCCATCTTGACTCACACACTGACTTTACAAGTACCTAACTGTATCTAAAAATCTTTCATTATTGAATTAAAAATTCAGATAGTTCGATATCAAAGCATAATGAGTGCTTGCAGATCATCGTGGTGATCTCAGATCGGAGGAACACTTATATCTATAACCTTAGTAAGCTATTCTTGACAGTAGAATACTCAGCAATTGATCACGTGCAGTAAGATGTACTTCTATGTCTCATTTGCATGCCATATTAGTGTCTCCACACTCCTTGATTAAGAAAAAAATCAACGTACATGGCACACAACGATCTATACTTGATATAGCTATCATCCCAATAATAGTATATCATTTGATCATAAACATAAGATTTAAGGACTCAACGATATATCTTTTTATATCGAATTAAATAATCTTAAGGATTTCATCATATAACAGGAGCTCAAAATAAGATGTACACAGTGATGAAAAAATTAAATAATATTTATTAATTTAATAAATCATATATAATTATAATAATAAGTACAACCGTTAACAAACTGACAATTAGCTTTGGAACATAATTTTCAATAATATATATATATATGTGTGTGTGTGTGTACGTAAACGTATACATATACATATACATACATACATACATATATACATTTATGCATATGTATATGTATATGTATATGTATACATATACATATACATACATACATATATACATATATACATATATATATATATATGTGTGTGTGTGTGTGTGTGTGTATTAAATATATTAGATATGTGTTTTATTGACTTTATCAATCCTTCAAACCCTTGCAACAATGAGTAAATATTCAGTGTAATAGTGATACCACGTCACCGTTATAATATCCTAATAAAAATTATTCTTTTCAGTGACATGGATAAGCACTAACAATATAAGGCCAAAAGTGTTAACAATGTTAGGTGATTAAATGCTAATAAAAGACTCCTTCAGCTTTTCTCTCTTTAGTTTCACTCATCTGTGAGAATATTCATTAGAATACGATAACCACATCACCGTTTCATCTTCTAGAACACTTCCATAACAAAAATACTCTTCCACCTTCTTTCTTTTTAGCTCCACCCTTCTGTGAGAACATTCATTAGAACATGGTAAATATAAATTTATTGTATATTCAAAGTATTTAATCTATTATTTATTTGTATTTACTATGTACAGATTGTGTTCCAAAAATAAATAGCATTGATTGGTCCATTAGAAATTGAAGATATGAATGTTAATGTAGGTATATTAATCTCACCATCTCAAACTCTATTTTTTTCTTTTACTTATAAAGTTTTTTAATTAGCAAACCAATTTTAGAACTAAAGTTACAACTTGTCTTTCATATCTCAATGTTGTTTTCTTCACATTGTATCATAAATAAGTGTAAGCATTGATGATGAAGATGATCTGACTGAACCTAAAATTGGAATGTCAATTTGTAGCGAACATGAAGCATATAAGTTGTATTGTGGGTATGCCATACGAAAAGGATTTGATGTTCGGAAAGGTAATATTCGCTACAGTGCTATTGATAAGTCAGTTATCAAGCAATGTGATTATTTATGATCTTGTTATGAAACTTATAATGATAATAATCCTAGTGAACCAAAAAAGATTAGAAGAATGATACAGAGAATTGGTTGTAAAGCTTATATTTGGTTCACAGTTAATAATGGAGTTTGGAAAGTCACTCAGTTTCATAAGGAGCATAATCATGAATTTGTCAAATCTGAACTGAGATGATATTGGAAAATCAATAGGCATATTGATGTTGCAAATGCTAGTGTCATTAGTTCGATGATAGATGTAGAAATTGGAGGAACAAAAGCTTACTTTTACTGGTCTAAAGAATTGGGTGATGCTAAGAGTGTTCCTTTTACTAAATGAGATTGTCAAAACTTTGTCCATAGAAGAAAGATAAATTTAATTGAAGCAGATGATGTACAAATTTTGATAACTCAATTTAATCATTGTCTAGCCAAAGATCCAATGTTTTACCATTCTAAGACATTGGATAAGGATGGGCGATTAGCAAATTTTTTTTTGGAGGGATGGGATTTCAAACTTGGATTATGATTACTTTGGAGATGTTGTTGTATTTGATACAACTTATGGAACAAACAAATATAATATGATTTTTGCACCCTTTGTTAGTATCAACCATCATCGAAAAAATATATTTTTTACTTGTGCTTTTATGTTGAATGAGACTACAGAGACATTCACTTGGGTGTTTGAGACATCCTTGGATACGATGGAGAACCAACAACCAAAGACTATTTTCATAAATCAATGTCAAGCAATGGCAAATGCTATAAAAAAAAATTTTTCCTAGCACTTGTCATCGTCTTTGCTGTTGGCATATCTCCAAAAATGCTGCTCAAAGAATTGAGAGCTTCTATGCTAAGCCTGAGTTCAGGAGTCTGTTTAGTAAATGTCTGTATGATTATCAATCAGAGGCTGAGTTTGAATCAACTTGGAGTGAGATGATTAGAAGCTTTAATCTTCTTGACGATAAATGATTGAAGGTATTGTACAAAATCAAAGAGAAGTAGTGCCTTGCTTTTAGTTTAGACTATTTTTCTGCTCGCATGAAGTCCACTCAAAGAAGTGAAAGTATGAACAATATTTTTCACCAAATGTCCTGCAAAACTATGAAGTTGATAAAATTTTTTCGCCATTATGGGGAGCAATGTGAGAAGAGGAGATAGGCTGAGAATGAAGATGATAATCAATGCCAAAGAGGTAAGCCTTAAATTCATGTGAAAGGTAGTAAGATACTAGTACAAACAACTAATTCTTATACTACTACCATCTATTACCTTTTCGAAAATGAGTTTATCTCAAGTTTAGCAGTGCATTTGGAGTAAGTTTCTTGTATTGACAAGTCCAACGTTAGCTACACTAGCTTGCTTGTAGGATAGGAACAAATGTCATTTTTTTCTTAGATATTATTATAGAATATATAATATGGATAGCAGAAATTTATTTGGAACAATCTTAATTATCTATTTTTTTATCATTTTTGTTGTGTTCATCCTCCAATATACCACCAAAAGATGCAAATATGCAATCATTAGATGTAAAACAGGTTAGCATTTTTTTATAATTAATGTGCAATCATCGTTACAGTGTTCATGTATTATTGAAATTCATTGTCCCTTTATTTATTTATTTTCTCCTATCATACCTAATTTTTATCTTAAACACTTGTAGGAAAATGAATTGTAGGCGGGATGTTGACTGAAGAAAAATTTTGAAGTTTGGTTTACTTGAGAGACTCTTTTGCCAAAGTTCTACAATGCTAATGTATTTTGACTGTTGATAGACAAGGATGTGATGATACCGAGCAAATCTTGTTGTTGAGTCTTTATGTTATACCAATAATTTTGTTAAGAGTAATTGGGATATGTCTCAATTTTTCATCACTTTCTCAGATGTATGACATAAAAGATGCTATTCACTTTCTCAAGCAACTACTATTCTTCATATAATAGTATATATAATTCTGTTTTAGGATGTGTCAAATACATTTTGCCTCTTAATAGTAAAATTGAAAGACTTAGTGATTCAAAACACATAATATATGAAAATATCCAAAATATTACTTTTAGCTTTCTAGCCTTCTGCAATAACCAAAACGATCCATAGATGGTATCGAACACCCATGATGATATTTCTATCAAAAATTTCATCGAACATCTTCAGTACTAGCTGATGAGAAACTACTTAAAAATCCGAACCCACTTTGTTGATAAGAAAATGAATCATCAAAACAAATCTGCAATAACCAAAACGATCTATAAATCATATGAAACACCCATGATGATATTTCTATCAGAAATTTCATCGAACACCTTAAGCACTATCTGATGAAAAACTGCTTAAAAATCAGAACTCATTTTGTTGATGAGAAAATAAATCATCAAAATAAAAAATAAATTTAAGATTTATTTATCTCACGCCTAAGCTTTTCAGATATTATCAAAATATTTTCATATTCAGTTCCTAATGCATCAATCAATGTCATTTGTTTTTGAAATACAATTTATACATAATATGTTATTAATTTATATTTATCTTGTTTTAATGGGTATTCTTCTCGTAGAATGATGGAACTAAAGAGGAGAAAATTTAAAAAAAAAAATTAATTAACATTTAATCACCAAATATTGTTAACGTTCTTGTGCTAGTGCTTATCCACGTCATCGAAGGAAGAAAATTTTATTGGAACGTTACAACGGTGACGTGGTATCACCGTTACGCTGAATATTTACTCCGCAACAACCGTCCAACTCAAAGATGAAGGTTGAGAAAGATACAAAAACACTAGTGGGTACTTTTTATTCGCTGGCCGTAACGCCTATTATTAGCAAAAACGCTAGTTGGTGAAATCGATAAACTCTTCCGTCATTTATTTGTTTATAGACTGCCAGGAAGTTCCGCAGACGCTTCGTCGCAGAAACAAACTTATATATATATATCAGGGAATTGTGGAGATGATAACAAACCGAACCCATAATTAAGCTTCTTATTTCTCATAGTCTTCCTAGTTCCTATCTTTCGGTTCAGAGCTACCATCACCTCCTGATGTCAAGCATGGTCATCCCTTTCTTTCTATGCATTCTCTTCCTTTCTCATCTTGCGTCCATGGCCATCAGCCAGGAGACCATCTCCAGCACCCTGAAGACATATATAGTTCACGTACATCGGGCACCCGGCGCTGCGGTGTTCGCCTCCTCTGACGAACGGGAGGAGTGGTACAAGTCTTTCCTGCCCACCGGAATAGCAAGCTCAGGCGAACCACCTCGAATGATTTATTCATACAAAAACGTCATCAGTGGCTTTGCCGCTCGATTTACAGAGAGAGAGCTGGCAGAAATGAAGAAGAAAGCCGGCTTCGCACATGCGTACCTCGATCGGATCCTTCCTCTGCAAACAACCCACTCCCCTGAGTTCTTGGGTCTCAGCCGCGGCACGCCGGGGTTCTGGAATGACTCCAACTACGGCAAAGGCGTCATAATTGGAGTCCTGGACAGCGGAATCTCGCCTAACCACCCATCCTTTGGTGACGAGGGGCTGCCCCCTCCGCCATCCAGATGGAAGGGTGCTTGCGAGTTCGATGCCTCCTACTGCAACAACAAGCTCATCGGCGCAAGGAACTTCGTCCGAGGTGCCTCGGCCATGGATGCTGCACCCAGAAGAGTGACGCTGCAAGGACCCTACGATTATGATGGACATGGCACGCACACGGCTAGCACGGCGGCCGGCAACTTCGTCGAAAACGCCAACGTCAATGGTCTAGCTAATGGCACAGCATCTGGCGTGGCACCTTTAGCTCACCTTGCCATCTATAAGATATGTGATTTAGATGGTTGCGTGTATTCTGACGTGTTAGCAGGGATGGATGCTGCCGTCGATGATGGAGTCGACGTGATATCCATATCCCTTGCTGCATCCTCTTTTCCTTTCTACTTCGACAGCATCGCAATCGGCGCATTGGGGGCGATCCAGAAGGGAATCTTTGTCAGTGGCGCTGCAGGGAATTCAGGACCGGACTCTGCTTCGCTATCTAACGAGGCACCATGGATTCTGACGGTCGGCGCCAGCAGCATAGATCGCTTACTGAGAACAACGGTGACACTTGGGAGCGGAGTGGAGCTCGATGGCGAATCTGCTTACCAGCCAAGTAGCTTCCGCTCCTCCCAGCTGCCTTTGGTCTACCCCGGAGCGAGCGGTAATAGGAGTGTGGCTTTGTGCTTTAATAGGTCGCTGGATGGGATCGACGTCCGGGGGAAGATCGTGCTATGTTTTGAAGGCGTGGTGGATGTGGAGTCCAAGGGCGAAACTGTGAGGAGCGCCGGAGGGCTGGGCATGATCATCGCGAATCTGAGGCAAGAAGGGGTCTCCACCTTTCCTGAAGTTAATGCACTACCGGCGTCGCATGTGAACTTCCCCGATGGCCAGACGATCAAACGGTACATCAAGTCAGCATCGACTCCCACGGCGTCGATCACCTTCAAAGGCACATTGATGAAAACAAAGCCGGCCCCGGCTCTCGCTTACTTCTCCTCGAGAGGGCCGAGTCAGGCCGACCGGAACATCTTGAAGCCAGACATCGTCGGTCCGGGGATGAACATTTTAGCTGCATGGCCCTTCGAAGTCGGACATTCCGACACCGCCACCAGATATAACATAAAGTCCGGCACTTCCGTCGCCACCCCACACCTCAGTGGAATTGCGGCTCTACTCAAAAGCTCACATCCAGACTGGTCCCCAGCAGCAATCAAGTCTGCGATCATGACGACGGCCGACTTGACGGCTAACGATGGCAATCGGATCACTGACGAGACAGGAACTACGGCGGACTTCTTCGGCGTCGGTGCTGGCCATGTCAACGTATCAAGGGCCAATAACCCGGGCTTCGTATATGATATCAATCCTGATGACTACATCGCTTACCTCTGTGGTCTGTCGTACACTGATCTGCAAGTGAGCGTGGTTGCTCGCCGTTCGGTCAAGTGTTCCGATATCGGGAGCATCGCCGGCAAAGATTTGAACTATCCTTCCTTCATGGTGTTCTTGAACGCCAGCAATGGCTATACGGTGGAGGTCACACGGACGGTGACCAATGTGGGAGCGCCGAGCTCCACCTACGACGTAGATAGCACATCTATTTCAGATAAGGTGAAGGTGGAAGTGAGACCCACAAGGCTCTCGTTTACCAAAGCCAACGAGATTCTTCGCTACAACGTTACTTTCAGCAGCAGCAGCAGCAGCAATGGAGGAGAAGTTAATTATCAGGGATATTTGCGGTGGATTTCATCTGATGGTGGTGTAACTGTTAGAAGTCCGATGATGGTATCCGTTAAGTGATATCTCCGTGGTTTTTTTTATACATACATATATATATATTTTTTATTTATTTATTTATATCTTTTTCATCGGCGATAACTGATAAGCGAAGATATCTATTGCAACGGTGATATCACGTCGGAGTTATCACAATTTAATCAAAAGTTCGATGGTTAATATAAAATATTATTTATTAAAATTGATGAAATATATGATATTTGATGAAATATATGATATTTTTATTGAATTGGATGAATATTTTCTGGAGAAAAAATAAGCCTTTAGAAAGGGGAATCAAGAGGTTTATTAATTGTTGTGCGTTTTGACATTTGACGGTGCGTGGACTTAATAAAGATGGGGTGTAATTATTACTTCCCTGATTATAGGAAAAGGATGTTGTGTTATTTTATTCTTGTTTTGACATTTCATAGTGCTTTTATTCCTGCGATCTTGTTGAGGCACAAAAATCGTTTATTTGAGAATAATTAAGTGCCATAAATGTTGTGCCATTGCTTGCGCTTCAACTCTCAGACGATTGACCTAGATGCCGATAATTGCGTATGATATATACCCTCCTGCCTGTAGTATAATATCCTCCTCCCAACAGCTAACCAGCTGGGTGCCGATAATTGCTCATAATATCCCTGTAGTATAATATGATATATGGCTTATAATAGTTGACATTGAAGCAGACATGCATGGAATGACTGCAATGGCCGAGACATAAAATGAACGGAGTTGATTACAAATAGGTAGTCGTGCTTGGCATTAATTTTGAAATCACAATAATAATTTTGTATTTTAAAATAATAAAGTTTTCTAAGAAATTTAATTATATGTTAAAAATTATTTGAGTTGAATTATATGATATATGTTCAAAACCTCTGTTCTCTTGGAATTTTTGCTAATTATTTTTTTTAGTATGCTCAATTTGGGCATGCTTATAAATGCTTTGTAGCATCGGTTCAGCTTAGTTGCATCAACTTTTGCCTAAGTGGGAGATTTTGTTCAAGACTAGTGCAGTTTAGATTAGAATCAACTTTAAGTTAAATCATACATTTTAATTCGAAACTGATGGTTAATATAAAATATTATTTATTAAAATTGATGAAATATATGATATTTGATGAAATATAGATATTTTTATTGAATTGGATGAATATTTTCTGGAGAAAAAATAAGGCTATAGAAAGGAGAATCAAGAGGTTTATTAATTGTTGTGCGTTTTGACATTTGATGGTGTGTGGACTTAATAAAGACTGGGTGTGGTTATTACTTCCCTGATTATAGGAAAAGGATGTTGTGTTATTTTATTCTTATTTTGACATTTCATAGTGCTTTTATTCCTGCCATCTTGTTGAGGTACAAAAATCGTTTATTTGAGAATAATTAAGTGCCATAAATGTTGTGCCATTGCTTGCGCTTCCTGCAAGCTAACTCTCAAATGATTGACATGGATAACGATAATTGCGTATGATATATGCCCTCCTGCCTGTAGCATAATATCCTCCTCCCAACAGCTAACCAACTGGGTGCCGATAATTGCTCATAATATCTCTGTAGTATAATATGATATATGGCTTATAATAGTTGACATTGAAGCAGACATGCATGGAATGACTACAATGGCCGAGATAAAATGAACGGAGTTGATTACGAACAAGTAGTCATGCTTGGCATTAATTTTGAAATCACAATAATAATTTTGTATTTTAAAATAATAAAGTTTTCTAAGAAATTTAATTATATGTTAAAAATTATTTGACTTGAATTATATGATATATGTTCAAAACCTCTTTTCTCTTGGAATTTTTGCTAATTATTTTTTTTAGTATGCTCAATTTGGGCATGCTTATAAATGCTTTGTAGCATCGGTTCAACTTAGTTGCATCAATTTTTGCCTAAGTGGGATATTTTGTTCAAGACTGGTGCAGTTTAGATTAGAATCAACTTTAAATTAAATCATACACTTTAATTAAATGTATTTTGGCTTTAGCTCGTTTACGCCATATAGTTGTCTTGTGAAGTCCCTATTTTTGGGTTGGTGTCCATAGAGGTTCGCACTTGTTTTTTTAATTAGGCTCACATGTTGATTTGATATATTGAATTATCTCCCATCTTGCTTAGGAGAGGAGCATTTCTCAGCCATCTTTTTCATTTTATCACTTAGACTGGCTCATAGGCACTATATCAATTTTTCTTTTCTTGCCCCTCTATATTTAATCATGCCTTTGTTCCTTGGTTGCGAAGGTTTTTAAGAGATTGTTTTCTTTTAAAGACTAGAAAAGAGATTTCTTAAATTATAATTATCAGGTCTCAATACATGAAGTTGCACTACTCAAGTTCAAAGCCGAAAAATCTAATTGCTATCACCAAACCTAATTAGAACATACCCTCTCTTGCCCTTTAAGCAAAATATCGAGGGTTCAATTTTGGGTGAACTCGACCTCCCCTTTCAGTATCCAATATATTATAAAAGGATCCAGGTGGGATGGGGTAGATAGAGTAATAAGTGAGGATTAGCTCCTGATCTTTTGAAAAAAAATTATAAAAAAGAGTAGTCTAATTTGCCAAGCAAAGCTGGACATGCAACCATTAAGACAAACCTTAGTTTATATTGAGGGAACTCTTATCTCTACCCTTTTGCTTTATTGTCTCCCTATCAGGAATAATTGAAGATTTTTTTTATCTTACTTCTTCTCTCTCTCTCTCTCTAGCTTCCAACTCTGTGAACCTTGCTGATTTTTGTGGGAAGAAAGAGCTCAGTCCATACGACTCTCCATAATGAAGGCGTAGGATTTTGGCCATTAATTAGCTAGTCTGTTTGACCACAAATAGGTTTAGAAGACTTGGAGCCATGTTTGGAAAAGAAAGTTGAGTTAGAGGAAGAGATTGACTACTACTTCGCCTTGATCTCTGCCAAAGGCTAGAAAAATCTCTAGCCTCCTCCCTATAAATGCATCTTCTTTCTCCAATTTACCACCTCATGAAAGCAAATACACAAACTCCCCTATCCTATCATTATTTATGTCACGATTTTGTACCTGGCTAGTTATCAGAGATGAGATAATTGATGCCTGCACCTCTTCCTCTTTCTCCCCCCACCTATCCTTGCCTAAGCACCTTGCCATTAGCTTGCAATCACTAAAAACCACCATAAATCCAATCATTGGAACATTCAACGTTGATGACTACCGCTAATAACTCGCCAAGACCGCCATGGAGAGCCAAAGACGAGATAACCGCACCAGTCTCCATCAGCCCTTGGCTCGGGTGGCTCTTGACCTCAAGGTCAGGACCTTGCCGACCACATTAGATGAGGCTCCACGACCAACATCGCCGTTGTGACATCCGAACCAAGATCTCGGTTGTATGACGACCGTAAGCCACTAGCCTACTTAGCCACGTAGGCCATCACTAAGAATCTTTATTAGAATGTGGTCACTATCCACAATTAACAATCTCTGATTTTCAGATTTCCTATCCTAAAGTCTAATAAATCATGATCTGACCCACCAGCCTATGTAACAGCCTGCAACTCCATCTTTATATTAAGAGGTAGTGAGGAGATCCTTAAGATACGTGACACTAAGCTCATTCTCTCTCTTCTGTTGTTCTCAAGCTCTAGCTGACTTAAGCATCGGAAGATCCCCCATCGAAGAATCTTCAATGAGTATGGATTTTTTTTGCGAGTTTCCTATGACATCTTGGTTCCCAAACTGACGCTCATCCTCGGCCACATCAGCTCCCCCTTAAGTCTTAACACAATAATTTGGCACCAGAGAAAGAGTCCAGCATTAACCCAACAGAGGAGAAAAAATATGGCAAGATGCAACTACTCCACCACTTCCAATCAATGGTGCGCTTGATGAAGCCAGGGTAGAGTCACTCGGCCATTCATTTTGAATAGATCTATGCAATCAGTACCGTTAATAGTGATGGCTGATCCACAGTAGTTTGACAACTTGGTCCGTCAGATCCAAGCGCTCACCAACACCATCCAACACTTACAACAGACTACGAAGCAGAAGCAGTCCCCTCAGCCGACTCCACAGATGGTGTCATCTCGCTATAGTCATTAGAATCGATCCCCGACCCTAAAGAGTCTCCCTCGAGGAACCCACCGATGCACCACGATCGATTGATGATCGCCATCTCACCGTGGTTCTGGCCATGGCAAAAGATGTTGATATTCCCAAACCTCCTCGAGCAAGGACTCCAATCTGAGCTACTTCCTATGTCCCCAAAAATTTCATGAGGATCGGATGACTTCGTGTGGAAGATCTGGAGATCAAGCATGGTCCTAGCAAGATCTAGAATGGGAGTTACCAAAATGTCAAGGAGAATGACAACCGATCAATGGTTGGTGTTATTAGTATGATCACTACAAGAAAATAGAGATTTAGCGATCGAAAAATTAGTTGCTAAATAGGCAAAATCGATCGCTAATATTTTTTGTGATCGATTTTGTGGTTGATTAAAGTTGGTAGCAAAAATCTTGGTTGCAAATATTTTACGATCGATTTTTTTTATCACAATATTTTACAACTGATTTAATGATCGAAAAATAAAAAAATAATTAAAATTTTATGATCAACGTAGAGATCGATAAAAAATATATTTAAAATTTTATGACTAATTTAGTAATCAAAAGCAAAATACTATTTTCAATCTTGCAATCGATCTACCGACTGAAAATTTAAAAAAATTGATCACTAATTGTTTAAAAATATTTATTTATATCTTTTTCATCGGCGATAACTGATAAGCGAAGATATCTATTGCAACGGTGATATCACGTCGGAGTTATCACAATTTAATCAAAAGTTCGATGGTTAATATAAAATATTATTTATTAAAATTGATGAAATATATGATATTTGATGAAATATATGATATTTTTATTGAATTGGATGAATATTTTCTGGAGAAAAAATAAGCCTTTAGAAAGGGGAATCAAGAGGTTTATTAATTGTTGTGCGTTTTGACATTTGACGGTGTGTGGACTTAATAAAGATGGGGTGTGATTATTACTTCCCTGATTATAGGAAAAGGATGTTGTGTTATTTTATTCTTGTTTTGACATTTCATAGTGCTTTTATTCCTGCGATCTTGTTGAGGCACAAAAATCATTTATTTGAGAATAATTAAGTGCCATAAATGTTGTGCCATTGCTTGCATTTCCTGCAAGCTAACTCTCAGACGATTGACCTAGATGCCGATAATTGCGTATGATATATACCCTCCTGCCTGTAGTATAATATCCTCCTCCCAACAGCTAACCAGCTGGGTGCCGATAATTGCTCATAATATCTCTGTAGTATAATATGATATATGGCTTATAATAGTTGACATTGAAGCAGACATGCATGGAATGACTGCAATGGCCGAGACATAAAATGAACGGAGTTGATTACGAACAGGTAGTCGTGCTTGGCATTAATTTTGAAATCACAATAATAATTTTGTATTTTAAAATAATAAAGTTTTCTAAGAAATTTAATTATATGTTAAAAATTATTTGAGTTGAATTATATGATATATGTTCAAAACCTCTGTTCTCTTGGAATTTTTGCTAATTATTTTTTTTAGTATGCTCAATTTGGGCATGCTTATAAATGCTTTGTAGCATCGATTCAGCTTAGTTGCATCAACTTTTGCCTAAGTGGGAAATTTTGTTCAAGACTAGTGCAGTTTAGATTAGAATCAACTTTAAGTTAAATCATACACTTTAATTCGAAACTGATGGTTAATATAAAATATTATTTATTAAAATTGATGAAATATATGATATTTGATGAAATATAGATATTTTTATTGAATTGGATGAATATTTTCTGGAGAAAAAATAAGGCTATAGAAAGGGGAATCAAGAGGTTTATTAATTGTTGTGCGTTTTGACATTTGATGGTGTGTGGACTTAATAAAGACTGGGTGTGGTTATTACTTCCCTGATTATAGGAAAAGGATGTTGTGTTATTTTATTCTTATTTTGACATTTCATAGTGCTTTTATTCCATGTAGTATAATATGATATATGGCTTATAACAGTTGACTTTGAAGCAGAAATACATGGAATGACTGCAATGGCCGAGTCATAAAATGAATGAAGTTGATTACGAACAGGTAGTCGTGCTTGGCATTAATTTTGAAATCACAATAATAATTTTGTATTTTAAAATAATAAAGTTTTTTTAAGAAATTTAATTATACGTTAAAAATTATTTGACTTGAATTATATAATATATGTTCAAAACCTCTTTTCTCTTGGAATTTTTGCTAATTATTTTTTTTAGTATGTCCAATTTGGGCATGCTAATAAATGCTTTGTAGCATAGGTTCAGCTTAGTTGCATCAACTTTTGCCTAAGTGGGAGGTTTTGTTCAAAACTGGTGCAGTTTAGATTAGAATCAACTTTAAGTTAAATCATACACTTTAATTTGGTCAGAGCGTATGCCATATGGTTGTCTTGTGAAGTGCCTATTTTTTGGTTAGTGTCCATGGAGGTTAGCACTTATTTTTTGATTAAGCTCACATGTTGATTTGATATATTAAATTACCTTCCCTCTTGCTCAGAAGAAGAGCATTTCTGAGCCATCTTTTTCATTTTATCCCTTAGACTAGCTCATAGGCACTATATCAATTAGAGTTAACCTTAGATTTATCTTACAATCATTTAGATAATTTTCAAATCAACTTTTCTTTGTAAAAGAATTAACTCCAACTTGTAGAAGCTAGAAGAACTCAAGTCAATATCTTTGTAAGTAGAATCAACTTGGTTATTTCTTGTAAAACTCTCTTTATCACAATCTTTTGCATTAATAGATAAATTCATGCAAAATATTGTCTCTTATATAAGTCATTCAAAATTTTAACAATAACAATATATTTTAGTTCAGCTCAAAAATCTAAATTTAATTTGAATTACCATCCACTATCTTCAATAATCACAAGAAAGAGTAAAAATCTAATCCAAAAATTAAAATATAAATTATTAAAGATTTTATCATAACATGTATATCATACTCTAACAAAATTAATTTTCTTATTCAATTAAACAATATTATCAAAATACCTTAGATCCACTTAGAAAAGTAAGCTTTTGACTTGAAATTCAATGCAACTTAAAAGATTAAGAAATCATATTCAAATATAATACTTAGAATAACTAAAGATTTTATCAAGATATGTATCTCATATTTTTATAATAAAATTCAAACATATTTTTCATCTAAATTTAAATTTCATATATAATCCTCTTATAGATTCAATACTCAAAAATATTTTTCTCTCATATGATACAACTCTTTCTTAGACCATACCCTAATTAACTTTCTTTTTAATAAGTTCAAAATTTATAATACTCAAACAATTATCATCGAAATTAAAAAAAATACCATGATCTTCAATCATATAAGTTTAACATTTCAAAATCATCTAGTATACTCAACATAACATATCAATACCTCCCACTTCCTTCCAGGATCAACTCTTCTTATATTCAGATCATCCTACTAATTGAAATTCAAGATATAACTCATCAATTTTATTATAGACATCATATGCCACTTATACATAAATTTTATCATAGTATCTATTGATTCGAAATCCAAATATTGAATCTTTTATTTTATGTCTATCATGTTCCTCATGATCATAACCTAAATTCAAATATCACTAAAGTCATAATTTTGAATAATTAAAATTTTAAGATCAATACCACTTAAGTCATATTCTCTAGTGATCATAACCTAAACTCTAATATCATTCTATCACATCCTTAATGATCATAATCTTAAACTTTGATATTATCTATCATACTCTATTGATTATAATCCTAAAAATATCACAGTCCCTAGTGACCTTAAAGTTTTAATACTACTTCAGTCATATTCTCTGATATTACTCTGTCACATCCTATTAATCATGCATAAAGTTTTGATATCACTTCATAATCACTAGTGATCTTAAATCTAAGCTCTGATACCACTCTGTAATATCCTAATCACTTATATCATAATCTCTAATGATCATAATCTAAGCTCTGATACCATACTATCACGTCCTGACCCAACATCCGGATCGAATACGTGATGGCCGCACACTCCTTAGAGCAAGTCCTAAAGAATATACAAGGTCAAAAGTAATTCATTACAATCTCAGCATCCATAATGTCTAATTTCAATAATAATTAGTAAAACTTGAATAATTATAAATAAAATTTTTTCAATCCTCTGATCAGGTATCATGACACTCTATCTATATATTTGCTCACTTGTAAATCCAAACCATAGCCAACCATGAGTATTCTGTAACTCTGAGAAATAAAAAAAAATGAAGGGGTATGAGATTTACAGTCCAGTAAGAATTCTCATATCACACCAATATAATAATATAATCTAAAAATAAAGATAAGCAATAAAATATAAAATCTCATGTTCAATGTCCAGAATACTGCAAACATCTATAAATTATCTATCTTGTCAAAAGAAATGCATCATTATATGTTAACAAGTGAAATACTTCTGTTCAATAATTATTTCATGTCTTATCTTTTATTTCTCTTTTCATAATCATATGATTTTTAATCTTTTCTTTCTGGCTCTGGACTAACCAAGTTTATACTTCAGTCACCATCCGAATAAATTTTCACTCAAAAATTTTTCAAGACTATCCCAGGATGAGCTCCTGACTGACTGTCTCACGTACGAAAATCTGTGGGAGGCTGTCTCAGGTATAAGCTCCTGACGGGCTATCCCAAGTATGAGCTCCTGATTGGTTGATCCATATATAAGCTAGTGGGGGCTGTCTCAGGCATAAGCTCTTGACGGGCTATCCCAAGCATAAGCTCCTGACGGGCTGTTCCACATGACAAGGCTAGTCCAAACCATATCTCTTTTTCATTTAATCATTATATGCTAATTTTACTAAATTAATTTTGATTTACACTGTGATCAAATTAGATATGTCATATCTATATAATCATGCCATCAATCACTAATACATATATATTGACATAATATACTCATGCTCAAAAATCATATAAGCAAATAATGGTGTCTGAGATATAGCAAATTCATCGATCTCAAATCTAATGATGCAAAATCAATGATGCAGGATCAAAGGTAAAATAGCATATATAATAATGATCATGTACAGGGATTCTTATCTTTATCGGTGACTGATCCAAGCACAGAAATCAATATTCTTTTTTGATTTATGAATTTTGAAAATAAGATATTTCACTCGATATCTTATACAGACAATCGTATCTCTTCATGATTCTGATCAACTATAAAAATTATATATAAAAAAATTATGGATAAACGATCCTAATAACATAAATCAAGATCTCTCCTAGGATTAATTAAAATTAGAATTTATCTAGGTATCTAGACCCTTCATTGGTCCACAAAATTTTTAGAGAAAGAAAATCCATGAAAAGAGAAAAAATTCTATAAAAAAAAAAATTTAGAGAGAGAAAGTGGAGAGAGAATCTTCATATCCTTCAGATGAGGTAATCATGATCAAGATCATCAGAGGTCCTATTAGGGTGACTCAATGTGGATTAACTATGACCAATGTTATAAATTTTGAATAAAGATCGGACTGGGATCCAACTACTGCACGATTTTCAAAGCAATCTCAAGTCATCTTATTTTCATCTCAAGTTTGTCCTAGGATCCATGATGTAGTTAGAGAGAGAAAGGAAGAGAGTAAAAAGACCCTAGAGAGAGAAATTTTAGAGAGAAAGTAGAGAGAATATAGAGAGAGAAACTAGGGAGAGAAAGTAGAGAGAGGAGAGAGGAAAAGATGAAGAGAGAGGAGAGAGAGAAAATTTTCTCTTTCTTTTTTTTTCTATTTTTCTTTTTCTCTTTCTCTTTTTCTTTTTTTTTTCTTTTTCTCTTTTTTTTCTTTTTCTTTTTCTTTCTTTTCTTTTCTTCTTTCTCTTCCCAGTCAAACAAAGGACGGACTGAGGGGAAGGGCTTAGTGGCTCAAGCTCCGGCAAAGGGTGGCGGCATGGCCGAATGTCCGACAGCAGGTGGAGGCGACGGTGGAGCCAAGGATGGCTGGCAATGAGGTTTGACCGATAGGAGATTTAAAGAATTTGAAAAACAGGGGATCCATCCCTTTTCTTTTTATTTTTCGATCATTGGCCAGTCACCGACGGCCAAGACCTTCAGGGAAGAGGGATAGAGAGATGAGGGTCCTATCCTAGGGGTGAGACATCGCAAACGGCGGCGTCAGTGGTCGGAAAAGAAGAGAAAAGGGCTCGCCCAAATAGGACAGTATAGAATTTCATCTTTTTATGGATTTTTTGATGAGTCCGACGGTCGGTGAGGGTGCACAGTGTCGTGGAAAGAAGGAGAAGGAAAAGAGAAAGGAGGAGAAGGGCTTACCTCGAGCTCCGATGACATCTTCGGTGAGAATTAGGGGTGAGCACAGTGACGGCTTCCGCAAGCAAAATTCTGACGATCCTCATCGTTGGCTCCCGATTTCTTGATGGGAGGGGGAGAGGAGAGATCTCCTCCTTAAATAGAGCCAGAGGGCAAGGAGTTTGACTCCTCCCCTAGGGTTTTCTGACTCCGATTAGGAGCCGGTCGGGAGGAAGAAGACTCCCATGGGGAGTCTTCTTCAATTTTTTTTTGTGAGATTTGGGCTTCTCAGATTTTGGGTCGGGTATTACATTTTTGCTGCATAAAATTTTAAAATTGCATGTATTGCACTACCACATATTTTCTTCAACTGGTATCAGAGCCATGTTGTTTTTATATGAATAATATGACTTTAGATCTGATTTTTTTTAATTAGATTTGATTATATATGTTTTAGATTAGATCTAAATTAGTTTATTTTCATATCTGATTATTATTTATTTAGATTAGATATTCTGAGTAGTAAAGTACTCGCATTGGATAATCATCAAACTGTCCGATCATAGGAGCAAGTAAGATTTCATGACCCTCTCCTTCCATTCAATGGGGTACTCTTCTTGATGTGTAGGGGTGCCACTGTGAGGTCCCATGAAGAAGAAAGTGAAAAGAGAAAACTTACTATCTTACAAAATTTTAGATCTTAAAATCCTAGGCATTGTTGTATGTGATGTAAGTTACGAAGATGGTTAGTTACATTTAATCTTATTTAATAAAAATTATTTTGATTTAAAATCATAAAAAAATTAGATTTGATCTAAAATATTTTATGATTTGATGTAAAAAATTTATATAAAAAATTATTTTTCAAAAATTTAACCATGTTGATGCAAAATTTAATTAAGAATTAAGTATCAAGCTGATTGGATCTAGAATTATGATTTAGATCTAATGACATTGCATAAAATATGGGGCATCGATTAGCTCAAATCAGGTCCTTCTCTTTAATTGGGTTAGACCTAAGGTTAGAATCTAAGAATTCATTAATCATGTAGAGAAATTGATTAAGTCCAACCAAATATTGAATTAGATTAATCAGGATTTTTTTAGTACAAAAGTTGTAGATGGTCAAGTCCATATCTTTGATTAGACTAAATAGACTTTGATTATAGCTTAGTGGTTGAACTCGAATCATTAGGTTGGTCAAATCAAAACTAGTTAACCAATTGGTGTTTAAGGTAAGTTTGGCATTTTGATCAATAATTTTTAATTGGAAGCGGCTTACCTGATCATTTTGATGGTGTCTAAGGCAAGCTTAGCAGATCCTCCTATCGATCTCACTTATCTGGCTAATTTAGTGAACTAGATTTTGATTAGATCGCTAAGTGATTTGAGTTAGCCCATGCCATTAAGGTTGAGCAGCATGACTGATCTAGGTGCCCATTCAATCAGCATGACCTAACTTGATTCAATGACTTAATGAAGTCAGTGGAAGGATTATGATCTACTAATTGATCTTTTCTTCTCTTCTCTCTTCTCTAAATCGATTAAACTCTCTAAATTATTAGGTTCCTAAAATGAGCTGGTTATGGTGATAACTAGATCATAGCCTCCCATTAAGGTGAGTGATAATGTGTCCATTATTTTTGATTGACATTGCAGGCGCCATCCATCTGGTGTTCTCTCTGAATGATGGAATTATCATTCATCATATGATGACTCTGATGAACTATCTGATGATGGTTGGGTTGTCTGAGCCATCCTCGAGCCTAATCACTCATTAGATAGAATCACTGAGTAGATTCATGTTAATGGTTTGATCTTACCGAAACTTTTAGTGGAGGTCCATCACCTACTGAAATGAAATTATGAGCTAAATTAAATACTAGAAGTTGTTTAGAAAAATAATTGGTTAAGAACCTACCCATAGGTGCATATGGGTTGACTGAGCCATCCTCGGGCCTATATGTAGTCTGTGTGGATTCTAATACACACTAAAAAATTAAGGTAATTTCTTGAATTGGAGGTAAAGGCTATCAATTCGTATAAAATAGTGAGAGGACCTTTAGACTAAAGTCCAAGTCTTTAGAATTATTAAATTCATACACTAATTAGGCTTTGTATCCTCCTTGTATGTGCAGATATGGCCTCAAACTTGTCACTCCGATCAATATAGGACAGTGAGAAGCTTATCAGATCAAATTTTAATAATTGATATAAAAAATTAAAGATTATCCTGGAGTATGAGCGGATCCTTTATGTGATAATGGATCCGACATCTGAGGAGCCTGCTCCTAACATCCGAGGAGTGATTCGAGAAACTTATTTGAAGTGGCTCAACGACCGCACCACAGTTCGTTGCATCATACAGGCCTCCATGAATGATGAATTCAGCCAAAAGTTTGAAGAGGCTTAGCCAATGGAAATGCTTCAAGTATTGAGAGATTCCTTTGATACTCCTGACAATGTTGAGCAGCACAAGACTAGTTGCACCATTTTCAATGTTCAGGTGAGAAAAGGTGCATCTGTTACTAATCATGTATTATACATGATCGAGCAGATTGAAAAATTGAGCAAACTCAGCTTTCCTTTGCATGAATAGCTGGAAAAGGATGCGATCCTGAACTCTCTACCCAAGTCCTACCTGTCGTTCCTCAATCATTTCAGAATGATGAAGTCTGTAGTCAACTATCACGGTCTATTGGAATTGCTGTAGATTTTTGAGAAAGATCACCAGCTCCATAAGGAGATAGTGAATCTAGTAGGAGGATCTTCTTTGGATAGTCATCGTCCCTTTAAGAAAAGAAAAAAGGAGAAGGATAAGAGGTGTCTAGTGCTGGAAGTCAGTCTCAGAAACTCAAGTTCAATGCTGATCAAAGTCAAGCAGAGTGCTTCTTTTGCAAGAAGCAGAGTCATTGGAAGAGAAATTATCCTCAGTATATTGCCTTCCTTGACCCAAATAAGCCAAAGAAGAAGAAGCAATCAGTTACTGGAAAAGGTATTTATATGATAATACCTTGCAACTTCTCTCTTATAAATAGAATGACCTGGCTATTGGATACTAGAAGCCCTATTCATATTTGCAATTTATCGTAGGGTCTTCAGGTCACTAGGAGATTTGGAGAAGATGAGAGATTCCTGAATATTGGAGATGAAAGATTAGTTCTAGTTCTAGCTTTAGGAATCATCAAGCTTGTATTCGAGTCTCAATATATTATTCTTAATTAGTGTTATTACTGTCCTAATTTTTTTTTAAATATTATTTCTGTAGGCCTTTTGGCCAATTCAAATTATGAAATATCAATAAAAAAAAATTTTGTGATATCATTTTGAATGATGTTACAATTTTACGTGGACTGTTGAACAATGGTATCTATATTGTATCTAGACCTAATGTAATATACATTTCAAATAAACATCCTAGAATAGATGATGTCACAGATGCCTACCTTTGACACTGTAGGCTAGGTCATATCAACAAAAACAGGATGAATAGATTAGCTCAAGAAGGAGTTCTTGATAAAGACGATTATGAATCGTTACCTACCTGTGAGTTTTGTTTGCTTGAAAAGATGACCAAGTCATTTTTTATTGGAAATGATGAACGAGCGAGTGATGTGGTGAGTATGATACATACTGATGTATGTGGACTCATGAGCACATGTGCCAAAGGAGGGTATAGCTACTTCATCACGTTCACAGATGACCTATCTAGGTATAGGTACGTCTACTTGATGAAACACAAGTCTGAATCGTTTGAAATGTTTAAACGGTTCCGTAATGAAGTAGAGAAATAAACTGAAAAAAATATTAAAACTCTTCGATCTGACCGAAGAGGTGAATACCTTTTCAATAAATTTCTGACATATCTAGAAGAGAATAAAGTTCTCTCTCAATGGACCCCTCTAGGGACACCACATAATAATGACGTCTTAGAAAGGAGGAATCGAACCTTGTTGGACATGGTTCGATCCATTATGGGATTTACAACTCTGTCGATCTTTTTTAGATATATGCACTTGAAACTGTCTGTCTTGTGCTCAATAATATTTCGAGCAAGTCAGTTAGTAAGATCATATGAAATATGGTCAGGACGTAGGCCGAACCTCTTATTTTAGGGTTTGGAGGTGTCCAACCTATGTTAAACGATTATAAATTAACAAGCTCAGTCCTAGATCTGATATGTATAATTTTGTAGGATACCCCAAGGAAACAAGGGGATATTACTTTTACCTGCTTATTGAATAAAAGGTGTTTGTCAGTAGTAAGATATTTTTTAAAAAAAGAATTTCTTAGTGAAGGAATAGTACCTCCAAAATTGAGCTTGACGAAGTTCGATAGATAGAAAAACTGACACCAATGATTGAATCTGAATCGGATTTGATGAGATCAAATCCAGAGCCAAATGAACAAACATCTTTAAGACGATCCGATAGAGTACCGCATTAGCCGAATAGATACTTAGGTTTCTTGGTCTGGGATGGAGATCTTGTTGAACTTGCTGAGAACAATGAAAATTTGATCACCTACATGGATGAGATGTAGAGGTCCGACTCTGATAAATGGCTTGAAGCCATGAGATCTAAAATGAAGTCCATAAAAATCAATGATGTATGAACATTAGTTGACCCACCTGAAGGGGTTAAACCCATAGGGTGTAAGTAGATCTTCAAGAGGAAGAGGGGCACAGACAGGATGGTGGTGACCTATAAAGCCCATTTGGTTAACAAAGATTATCGTCAGCATTATGGTATTGACTATAATGAGACCTTTTCTCCTATAATAATGCTCAAATCTATTTGGATCATGCTTGCAATAGCAGCATACTTGGACTAAGAAGTATGGCAAATGGATGTGAAGACAGCTTTTCTAAATAAAGAGCTGAACGAAGAGGTGTATAAGATAGAACCTGAAGGGTTCATATGTTGGGAATAGTGTCCCAAAGCCAATCGTCAGCCTGTTGACGGTTGTGCTCCTTTTGTATTAGTACATGAATTATAAATAAATAAAAGTTATTTTGGTATTTTTTCATCACAAATGTTTCATCTTCTAATGAACTCCTGTGTTGTGGTGAAGTCCTTAGGACTATTTAGACTCGACAAAGGAGGATTTGTCGTTTAGTCCTTAAACATGTTCGCGACCAAATGATACGTTGTTACCAAGGACGACAATATTTATCGAGCATAGGTCGTTGTGTGCCATATGGGTTGGTTGTCCTCATAACCAAAGAGTGTGGAGACACGGTATGGCATACAGGTGAGATGTAATGGTACATCTGCACTGAACGTGACCAACTCTGGAGCTATTTCTGCTGTCAAGATTTGCTCCGATGGGATATGGGTATAAATGTCCCTCCGACCTGAGACCGCCACGGTGACTTGCAAGCAACTCACTGCACCTAGGCACTGGACTACCTGAATTTCTAATTCAGTGACGGAAGGTTGCTGGGTGTAGTCAAGTACTTGACTTATCGGTGCGTGTGTCAAGATGAGATTGACCACTCCTGTTTAGGAGCTGTGTACAGTCATGTTTCAATTTAGCAAAACCTTGGCCAGGGTAGTCCTAGTGAGGAGTCACAGGACTAATTGAGTTGAGCACGATTCGGATGATATCATCAGGGTTGACAGTTTAACCCTGAGTCATCCTAAACACAGGGGTCAAAAGGGATGAATTATACGGTAACCATATTTACGTAGGTTCTGAATGTTGCGATTACGATTATTCAACCTATCCGATCGTCGGGTACCATTGCTAGATGGTCACTTCGATTAGTACAGAAATTGGTTCCTGTGCTACCGGCTTAGGTTCAAACCTGCGGGGTCACACACATTAGAGGTTCCTTTCTGATCTGATGGCTGATTATGAGTCTTATCTATCTGAAACTCTATGATTGAGAATTAGAATTCTCTAATCATGAGTTCCACACATTTTGGGTACCGGGGTCAAAATTTTGAATTTCGAATTTTGAATTTGAAATTTGAACTCTTTGATCAAGGTTTCATATCGATGGTCTCTGATGCCTGATTGCCCATCGGATTTGGACTCAACATTTATGAGAGGTTTAATTAGTAATTTAATCACTAATTAACTCAATTTGATTGAGTAATTATTTTTGGATCAAGTCCAATTGAATTGGATTCAGTTTGGATTGACCCGATTAGGTTAAATGTTGACCTAATCGCTAAGGTGGTTTAGTCCCTGATTTGATCAGGGGTTAGATTTAGTTAATTCCTGATTTGATTAGGATTTTATTAAGCCTAATTAAGCCTAATTATGTTGGGTTTAATTTGGTCTAATTGTGCTCAACCTATTTTAAACTAGGTTGGCTCAATTTGAATCAAACCACCTTGTTTTAAATTCCCTGCGTCACCCAACTTCCTTGCACCCATTTGAATTCACGAGAAGAAACTTCTCGTGAAATTTTTCTCACGTAAAACCCTTCCCCACATCCTCATTTGTGCGCCATATGGATGGATAAATTAATTAGTTAGCCATTCAAATTCAAAGCATGTTTGAATTTGAATGGATAACTTATCACTTGCCCTTTCATCCTTATCCATTTTGTGCGCCACATTACTTACACGAGAAAAGGTTTCTCATGAAACTTTTCCATGCACAAAGAGCCACGCCCCTTCTCTTCTCACGCCCAAAAGGATAGGGATAAGTTGGTTTTCATTTGAATTCAAATTTGATTTGAATTCAAATGTGTAACCTCTTGTCTTTATCCTCTCACGCGGATAAGACACGTTCGACGTTGTTTTAAAAAGAGGAGAAAGGTGGGACGTGCGTAGAAAAATTAGGAGAGAAACTTTGGGGCGTGAGGAAGGCTTCTGCGCAAGGTGAAGGTCCAAAACCTTCCGAGAGAAAAAGAAAGAAAAGAGAAAAAATTGGACGCAGGGTTTTTGGTGTGTACCCTAGGGTTTCTACCTAAGGTTCGGGAAGTGAGATTGGTGTGCCACGAGTGTCGTGAGTCTACCAAATTTTAGAGAGAGATCCATCAGTCTCTTAAGTAACTGTGCAGACAATCCGGAGCATTCGAGAAATCGGCACACATCGATCGAAGGAGTTCGATCAACATCTGCCATCAAAAGGGTGAAATCACGAACTAGCATTCGTGAGGAGCTGATCAGACAGGAGCTTCGTGTGGATGATCCGCAGAGGCCAGACAGTTGGGTGGCTGTGATGTGATGAACAGAGCCCTCCGACAGTGATCAGATTGCGGTGATCGACTACCCACAAAAGGTGATGTATTCTGAACACAGTACTGTAAAACGTTTACTGATTCAAATTTGAATTTCAAATTTAAATGCATGCTGTTGTATCATATTTAGATCCTAGTGTAGGATTAATTAGTATTAATTAATGAGATTAATTAATAATTTTACTGTAAAATAGTAATTTTGAAAAAGTTTTAAAATTATCATTTTGCCCCTGCACTAAATTTTCGCTTCAATTGGTATCAGAGCAGGTTCTAGAATATGATATACATATGCATGCGTAGATTAAGGTGTAATCTATAAGTTTAAATTTGAAATTCAAAATTTAAAATTTGAAATTCAAAAAGATTTGAAATTTGAAATTTAAAATTTGTTAAAAGTTTCAAATTTGAAATTCAAAATTTGAAATTTGAAATTTGGTTGAAATCTCAAATTTGAAATTCGAAATTTGAAATTCAAAATTCAAAATTTGAAATTTGAAATTTGGTTGAAATCTCAAATTTGAAATTTGAAATTTGAAATTCAAAATTTGAAATTTGAAATTTAAAATTCAAAATTCAAAATTTAAAATTCAAAGATTGAAAATTCGAAATTTGAAATTTGGTTGAAATCTCAAATTTGAAATTTAAAATTTGAAATTTGAAATTTGAAATTCAAAATTTAAATTTTGAAATTTGTATATTTAGATATACATGATCCAAGTAGCAAGTAATCTAATTGGGTTGGTTGCCATGGCCGTCCGGTCATAGGAGAAAAGTAGGGTTTAAAGGCCCTCTCTTCCCATTCGATGGGGTCTCCTATGGCGGTAGGGGTACCGATGCAATTATATCCCATGCCGATGAAGCAGCGAAAGGACTTAATTAAGAAATTTATCATGAATGTGTTAGATTAGATCTAAAAGAAAATTTATGATTTATTTTGAGTTATTTTCTGTTATGAAATGAGCAATAGAATTGCTGTTTATGAAATGTGCTGACCCGTTTGTGAAATGAGTTAACACATTTGGTGAACAGAAAATAAAATCTTTCAAATTTGAAAATTATTTTCGAAATGCCAAACCCTGACCCATCAGCCCAAGTACTTAATTAAAAGAATTAAGTGTTGTCTAGTAGGTCTAGAATTGTGAATTAAGACCTAAGACAATTGCATAAACTTTTGGGTCAATGGATTAGATGAATTAGGTCCATAATTGGGTTAGACCTAAAGTTAGTTTAAAAAAATGGACTAATTGGAGTAATTGGTCAAATCTAATCAAAAGTTGAATTAGATTAGGTCAAGGATACTCTAGACTCAACTTCAATAGTTGTAGTTGAATGGGTCCATGTCTTTAACTAGACCAAGATGGACTTAATTCATGGCTACGCGGTGGAGCTCTATTTACTAAGTTGATCAAAATTAAAACTAATGAACCGGTTGGTGTCTAAGGTAAGTTCGGCAGTTTTGACCAGTGGTTCTTAAGCGGGAGCTACTCGCATTGATTCGATCATTGACGAGTTAATGGCAAATCCCCACCACTGATCTCACTTACCTGGCCAATCTGGTAAGTTAGATTTTGATTAGATCACTTGGTGATTAGAGCTCACCCATATCATTAGGTAAATCAGTAAGACTGATTTAGGTGCTCCTAATGCCAGCTTTAATTAAATCTTTTTTAATCTGACTTGGTGAAGTCAGTGGGAGGATTGAAATTGGCTGGATGATTTCTTCTCTACTATTCTTTAATAAAATCCTCAAAATTATTAGGTCCCTAAAATGATTAAGTTATAATGATAACTAAGTCATAGCCTCCCATTAAGTGAATGATAATGAGTCCATTAGTTCAATGATCATTGGAGGCCCAAAGGCCTAGTGCTCATTGGCTAATAGAATTATTATTCATAATATGATAATTTGATTGAGTCTTTCTGATGGTGGTTAGGTTGGCCGGCCAAAGTCGGGCCTGATCATTTATTGGTCCGATTCACTAAATTAAGTCATGTTAATGGTTGGACCTAACCAGATCTTTTCAGTGGAGGCCAAAGCCTACTGATTAGGTTCTGGGGCAAAATAAATTACTAGAAGTTGTTTAGAGAAACAACTGGTTAAGAACCTACCCATAGATGCACATGGGTTGACCAACCAAAGTTGGGCTCATATGTAGTCTGTGTGGATTCTAGTACCCATTAAGGAATTAAAGTAATTTCTCGAATTGGAGGATGAGGCTACCAGTTCGTAAAAATATTGGGAAAAATTTTAGACTAAAGTCCAAGTCTTTAGTATTAATTTATGTACTAATAGAGGTCTCGTTTTTCTTTAAGCAGCTATGGCCACTACCCTGTCGCTCCGATCATTATTAGATAATGACAAGCTCATGGGACCCAATTTCGATAGCTGGTATCAAAAATTGAAAATCGTCCTTGAGCATGAGCGGATCCTTTATGTAGTAACGGATCCAGCACCTGAGGAGCCAGCTCCGAACGCTAGCAAAGCGATCCGAGACACTTACTTGAAGTGGCTCAATGACCGCACCATCGTTCGATGTATTATGCTGGCTGCAATGAAGGACGAGTTCAGCCGAAGGTTTGAGAACGCCCAGCCACAGGAGATGCTTCAAATGTTGAACGACTCCTTTGGCACGCCTGACGACGTTGAAAGGCACAAAATTAGTTGTGCTATTTTTAATGCTCGGATGAGGGATGGGGCCTCAGTCACTGATCATGTACTGTATATGATTGAGATGATTGAGTGCCTAAGCAAATTGGGCTTTCCTCTGCACGAGCAGCTCGGTAAGGATGCGATCCTTAATTCCTTGCCCAAGTCCTTCCTCCCATTCCTTACTCATTTTCGAATGACAAAGCCTGCAGTAAACTACCACGGATTGTTGGAGTTGCTGCAGAACTTTGAGAAGGATCACCAACTCCATAAGGAGTCGGTGAATGTAGTGGGAGGGTCTTCTTCTCGTCGTCAACCCTTTGGGAAGGGGAAGAAGAACAAGAAGAAGAAAAATAAGAAGGTACAATCTCATGCTGGGACAGTAGCACGGGGTCAGACCAAGAAGCGCAAGCATGACCAGAGCCAGGCGGAATGCTTCTTTTGCAAGAAGCACGGGCATTGGAAGAGGAACTGTCCTCAATACATTGCCTCCCTGGACCCGAACAGGCCAAAGAAGAAGCAAGGTAATTATATGATAACTCCTTGCAACTTTTCGATTTGTGATACTACTGCCTGGGTATTGGATACCGGAAGCCCTTATCATATTTGTAATTCGATGCAGGGTCTGCAGGTCAGTAGGAGATTTGATGAAGGCGAGAGGTTCCTGAATGTTGGAGATGGAAGCAAAGTTCCAGTTCTAGCTTTAGGAATCATGAGACTTGTAATCAATTCTCGTAATATAATTCTGAGTGAATATCACTATTGTCCAAGTTTTTTATTAAATATTATTTCTGTAGGCCTTTTGGCCATGTACGGTTATGATTTTTTAATAGAAAGAAATATTTGCAATATCATTTTGAATGGTGTTACAATATTTGTTGGACAATTAAATAATGGAATTTACTTACTATCACAGCCTGTTAATGTGGTTCAAAAATTCGGTAAATGCTCTAGAATAGATAATGTGTCAGAAGTCTACCTTTGGCACTGTAGGCTAGGTCATATCAATAAGAACAGGATAAACAGGTTGGCTCAAGAAGGAATTCTTGAAGTTAGTGATTGTGAATCACTTCCAACCTGTGAGTCCTGTCTTCTTGGAAAGATGACCAAGTCACCTTTTACTGGAAAAGGTGAGCGAGCCAGTGAACTCTTAGGTCTGGTACATTCTGATGTATGTGGACCCATGAGCTCAAGTGCAAGAGGTGGATTTTTCTACTTCATAACCTTCACAGACGACCTATCTAGGTATGGGTATGTCTATTTAATGAAGCATAAGTCGGAATCATTTGAAATGTTCAAACTATTCTGAAATGAGGTAGAAAAATAAACTGGAAAGTGTATTAAAACTCTTCGATCTGATCGAGGAGGTGAATACCTTTCCAATGAGTTTCTGACGTATCTAGGGGAGAATGGGATTCTCTCTCAGTGGACTCCTCCTGAAACACCACAGCATAATGGTGTGTCTGAAAGGAGGAATCGGACCCTGTTAGACATGGTTCGATCCATGATGGGGTTTGCTGGTCTGCCGATCTCCCTCTGGGGATATGCACTCGAATCGGCTTGTTACCTTCTAAATAGAGTTCTGAGTAAGTCTGTAGCCAAAACGCCATATGAGATATGGATAGGACGTAAGCCAGTACTCTCGCACCTTAGGGTTTGGGGGTGTCCGGCTTATGTTAAACGTTTAATTACAGACAAGCTTGGACCTAGGTCTGACAAGTGTAATTTTATAAGGTACCCAAAAGAGACCAAAGGATATTATTTCTACCTTGCTGATGAGCAAAAGGTGTTTGTCAGCCTTAAGGCAATCTTTTTAGAAAAGGAGTTCCTTAGTGAAGGAACTGTTGCCTCTAAAGTCGAACTTGATGAAGTTCGACAGGTGGAAAAACCGACACATGTTACTGAACCTGAACCGGATTTGATTAGATCAGATCCGGAGCCCATTGATTATGCACCCTTAAGGTGGTCTGGTAGAGTACCACATCAACCGGACAGATACTATGGTTTCTTGGTCCGGGATGGTGATCCTATCGAACTTGATGAAAACGATGAGGATCCGATCACCTACATGGATGCAATGCAGAGACCTGACTCTGAGAAATGGCTAGAGGCCATGAAATCCGAAATGGAGTCCATGAAGGTCAACGATGTGTGGACATTGGTTGACCCACCCGAAGGAGTAAAACCCATAGGGTGTAAGTGGGTCTTCAAAAGGAAGAGGGGCACAGACGGAAAGGTGGAGACCTATAAAGCCCGTCTGGTTGCCAAGGGATATCGTCAACGTTATGGTATAGACTATGACGAGACGTTTTCTCCTGTGGCAATGCTCAAATCCATTCGGATTATGCTTGCGATAGCTGCCCATCTGGACTATGAAATCTGGCAGATGGATGTGAAGACAGCTTTCCTAAACGGAGAGCTGGACGAAGAGGTGTGTATGATACAACCTGAAGGGTTCACATCCACAGATGAGTCTAAGGTGTGCAAGCTACAGAGGTCCATTTATGGACTTAAGCAGGCATCTCGGAGTTGGAACATACGTTTTGATAGGACGATCAAAACGTATGGCTTCGTTAAGAACGGAGAAGAACCCTGCATTTATAAGTGGGCTAATGGTCCAGCAGTAGTATTTCTTGTATTGTATGTAGATGACATTCTCTTAATCGGGAATGATGTCCCTGCATTACAGGGAATAAAGATTTGGCTATCGTCACAGTTCTCCATGAAGGATCTGGGAGAAGCTTCCTACATCCTAGGGATGAGGATCTATAGGGATAGATCCAAAAAATTGCTTGGCTTATCCCAGTCCACGTACATTGATACTATGCTGAAAAGGTTCAGCATGAAAAATTCCAAGAAAGGCTATCTACCGATAGGCCATGGAATTTCTCTCTCGAAGAGGGATTGTCCGACAACACCTCAAGAGAGAGAGCGTATGGGTAGGATTCCATATGCTTCGGCAGTGGGATCTATCATGTACGCCATGACATGTACACGACCAGATGTGGCATACTCACTAGGGGTAGTGAGTAGATACCAATCTGATCCAGGAGAGAATCACTGGAAGGTTGTTAAAACCATCCTGAAGTATTTGAGAAATACTAAGGACCAGTGGCTTATATATGGTGAATTGGACTTGAGACTTATAGGATTTACAGACTCTAGTTTCCAGTCTGATCGAGATGATAGCAAGAGTGTGTCAGGATTTATTTTTACCCTTAATGGTGGAGCTGTCTGCTGGAAGAGTTTCAAGCAGCACACTGTGGCTGATTCAGTATGCGAGGCAGAGTATATTGCTGCATCAGATGCTGCCAAAGAAGCGGTGTGGCTGAGGAAATTCATCACCGAGCTCGGAGTAGCACCCTCCCTTGTTGGTCCAGTTCTGCTCTACTGCGACAGCTCTGGAGCCATTGCTCAGGCGAAGGAACCAAAGGCACACCAGCGGATGAAGCATATTCTGCGCCGCTACCATCTCATCCGGGAGATCGTGGATCGAGGTGACGTTGACCTTCAGAAGATCGACGGAAAGGAGAACCTGACCGACCCATTCACTAAAGCCATTGCGGTGAAGGAGTTCAACGACTACAAGTCGAAGATGGATATTAGATACTGCACCGATAGGCTTTAGGCCAAGTGGGAGATTGTTGGGAATAGTGTCCCAAAGCGAATCGTCAGCCTGTTGACGGTTGTGCTCCTTTTGTATTAGTACATGAATTATAAATAAATAAAAGTTATTTTGGTATTTTTTCATCACAAATGTTTTATCTTCTAATGAACTCCTGTGTTGTGGTGAAGTCCTTAGGACTATTTAGACTCGACAAAGGAGGATTTGTCGTTTAGTCCTTAAACATGTTCGCGACCAAATGATACATTGTTACCAAGGACGACAATATTTATCGAGCATAGGTCGTTGTGTGCCATATGGGTTGGTTGTCCTCATAACCAAAGAGTGTGGAGACACTGGTATGGCATACAGGTGAGATGTAATGGTACATCTGCACTGAACGTGACCAACTCCGGAGCTATTTCTGCTGTCAAGATTTGCTCCGATGGGATATGGGTATAAATGTCCCTCCGACCTGAGACCGCCACGGTGACTTGCAAGCAACTCACTGCACTTAGGCACTGGACTACCTGAATTTCTAATTCAGTGACGGAAGGTTGCTGGGTGTAGTCAAGTACTTGACTTGTCGGTGCGTGTGTCAAGATGGGATTGACCACTCCTGTTTAGGAGCTGTGTACAGTCGTGTTTCAATTTAGCAAAACTTTGGCCAGGGTAGTCCTAGTGAGGAGTCACAGGACTAATTGAGTTGAGCATGATTCGGATGATATCATCAGGGTTGACAGTTTAACCCTGAGTCATCCTAAACACAAGGGTCAAAAGGGATGAATTATATGGTAACCATATTCACGTAGGTTCTGAATGTTGCGATTGTGATTATTCGATCTATCCGGTCATCGGGTACCATTGCTAGATGGTCACTTCGATTAGTACAGAAATTGGTTCCTGTGCTACCGACTTAGGTTCGAACCTGCGGGGTCACACACATTAGAGGTTCCTTTCTGATCTGATGGCTGATTATGAGTCTTATCTATCTGGAACTCTATGATTGAGAATTAGGATTCTCTAATCATGAGTTCCACACATTTTGGGTACCGGGGTCAAAATTTTAAATTTCGAATTTTGAATTTGAAATTTGAACTCTTTGATCAGGGTTTCATATCGATGGTCTCTGATGCCTGATTGCCCATCGGATTTGGACTCAATATTTATGAGAGATTTAATTAGTAATTTAATCATTAATTAACTTAATTTGATTAAGTAATTATTTTTGGATCAAGTCCAATTGAATTGGATTCAGTTTGGATTGACCCGATTAGGTTAAATGTTGACCTAATCGCTAAGGTGGTTTAGTCCCTGATTTGATCAGGGGTTAGGTTTAGTTAATTCCTGATTTGATTAGGATTTTATTAAGCCTAATTAAGCCTAATTATGTTGGGTTTAATTTGGTCTAATTGTGCTCAACCTATTTTAAACTAGGTTGGCTCAATTTGAATCAAACCACCTTGTTTTAAATTTCCTGCGTCACCCAACTTCCTTGCACCCATTTGAATTCACGAGAAGAAACTTCTCGTGAAATTTTTCTCACGTAAAACTCTTCCCCACATCCTCATTTGTGCGCCATATGGATGGATAAATTAATTAGTTAGCCATTCAAATTCAAAACATGTTTGAATTTGAATGGATAACTTATCACTTGCCCTTTCATCCTTATCCATTTTGTGCGCCACATTACTTACACGAGAAAAGGTTTCTCGTAAAAATTTTCCACGCACAAAGAGCCACGCCCCTTCTCTTCTCACGCCCAAAAGGATAGGGATAAGTTGGTTTTCGTTTGAATTCAAATTTGATTTGAATTCAAATGTGTAACCTCTTGTCTTTATCCTCTCACGCGGATAAGACACGTTCGACGTTGTTTTAAAAAGAGGAGAAAGGTGGGACGTGCGTAGAAAAATTAGGAGAGAAACTTTTGGGCGTGAGGAAGGCTTCTGCACAAGGTGAAGGTCCAAAACCTTTCGAGAGAAAAAGAAAGAAAAGAGAGAAAATTGGGCGCAGGGTTTTTGGTGTGTACCCTAGGGTTTCTACCTAAGGTTCGGGAAGTGAGATTGGTGTGCCACGAGTGTCGTGAGTCCACCAAATTTCAGAGAGAGATCCATCAGCCTCTCAAGTAACTGTGCAGACAATCCAGAGCATCCGAGAAGTCGGCACACATCGATCGAAGAAGTTCGATCAACATCTGCCATCAAAAGGGAGAAATCACGAACTAGCATTCGTGAGGAGCTGATCAGACAGGAGCTTCGTGTGGACGATCCGCAGAGGCCAGATAGTTGGGTGGCTGCGACATGATGATCAGAGTCCTCCGACGGTGATCAGATTGCGGTGATCGACTACCCGCAAAAGGTGATGTGTTCTGAACACAGTACTGTAAAACGTTTACTGATTCAAATTTGAATTTCAAATTTAAATGCATACTGTTGTATCATATTTAGATCCTAGTATAGGGTTAATTAGTATTAATTAATGAGATTAATTAATAATTTCGCTGTAAAATAGTAATTTTGAAAAAGTTTTAAAATTACCATTTTGCCCCTACACTAAATTTTTGCTTCATCATATCCATAGATGAGTCCAAGGTGTGCAAACTTCAGAGATCCATTTATGGATTAAAATAAGCATCTCAGAGTTGGAACATATATTTTGATAAGGTGATCAGAATGTATGGCTTCGTTAGAAATGGAGAGAAACCTTACATATATAAGTGGGCAAATGGTTCAATAATTATATTTCTTGTATTGTATGTGGATGATATTCTCTTAATCAGGAATGATGTCCTTGTATTATAAGGAATAAAAGTTTGGCTGTCGTCATAATTCTCCATGAAGGATTTGGAAGAAACAGCCTATATCCTAGGGATGAAGATCTATAGGGATAGATCTAAGAGGCTGTTCGAACTTTTTCAATCTACGTACATAGATACTATACTGAAATGGTTCAGCATGAAGAATTTTAAGAAAGGCTCTCTTTTGATAGGTCCAAAAAAAATTTTTTTGAAAGGAGATTATCCAACTTCTCAAGAGAGAGAGCGTATGAGTAGAGTTTCATATACTTCGACAGTGGATTCTATTATGTACGCTATGATATGTACGAGACCAGACATGGCATACTCATTAGAGATAGTGAGTAGATACCAATCTGATCCAAGAAAAAATTACTGGAAGATCGTAAAGATCATTCTTAAATATTTGAGAAATACTAAAGACCAGTGACTTGTGTATGGTGTAACTGACTTGAAACTTGTGGGGTTCACTGACTCCAACTTTCAATCAGACCATGACGACAGTAAGAGTACATCGGGTTATATTTTTATCCAAAATGATGGAGCAATCTGCTGAAAAAATTTTAAGCAGAATACTGTGACAGACTTTATTTGCGAAGTGGAGTATATCGCGGCATCTGATGCTGCGAAAGAAGCTGTATGGTTGTAGAAGTTCATCGACGAGCTCAGAGTGGCACCCTTTGTTGATGGCCTTATCTTGTTATACTACGATAATACTGGAGCCATTGCTCAAGCCAAAAAATTGAGATCCCATCAGCACACCAAACATATTCTACGTCGTTATCACTTTATCCGGGAGATCATGGATCGAGGTGACATCAATCTTCAGAAGATCGATGAAAAAAAGAATCTGACCGACCTATTTACTAAAGCTCTCAGAATCAAGGAGTTCGATAACCACAAATCAAAAATAGATATATGATACTGCACCGATTGGCTTTAGTCTAAGGGGGAGTTGTTGAAAAATATATCCCAAAATCAATCGTTAAACGATTGTGCTCATCTTATAAATTATATATATATTTTTATTAATAAAAATTATTTAATATTTTTATTACAAATTGACCATCTTTGGATTTTTGTATTGTAATAAAGTCTTTAGGACTATTATTAATCGACAAAGGAGGATTTATCATTAAGTCCTTAAAAATATTCGCGACCAAACGATACGCTATTAATAGGATGATAACGATATCAAGTGTAGGCCGTTGTATCCCATATGAGTTGGTTGTTCTCTTAATTAAGGAGTGTAGAGACACTATTATGGTATGAAGATGAAATGTATGAGTATATTTGCATCGAACGTGATCATGTGCCAAGTACTCTGCTGTTAAGAGTAGCTCATGAAAGGTATAGGTATAAGTATCCCTCCGACTTGAGACCATCATGGTGACTTGTAAGCAACTCACTGTACTTTAATATCGGATCATCTGAATTTTTAACTTAGTCATGGAAGAATACTGGGTGCAGTCTAGTACTTATCAAGTCAGTATGTGAATCAAGATGAAATTGACCCCTCTGAATTGGTAGGAAATATGCATCAGTGTATTTCAATTTAGTAAAACCATAGCCAGGGTAATTCATGGGATGGATTTGAAATGTTGAAATATAATATGGTCAACTTAATTAGGGTTGACAGTTAAATCTTAAGTCGCCTTGAGCATTTGGATCCAAGGGATGAAATATACGATAACCATACACCAGTAGATTCTAGAAGGTTGCCTTGTAACACTTCTACCTATCCGATCGTCGGGTCATCATTGCTAGATGGTTACATCGATTGGTATAGAAAGTTATTCTTATACTTTCGGCTTAGGTTCGAGCCTATGGAGTCACACGCATTAGAAGATTTGGTCAGATCTGAAGGTTGAAGAGTCCAATTAGATTGTCTCTGGTGAAGAGTCCTACTTGGATAGGACTCTGTGGGAGAGTCCCATTGAGATTGAGACTCTATCATTTATGAAGAATTAATTAGTAATTAGATTACTAATTGATTCAATTTGATTGAGTAAAGTACTTTAGAACAAGTCTAATTGAATTATATTCAATTTGACTCAGATTGAGATTGATATGATCAAACCCGATTATAAGAGAAATATGATCCTGATTAGATCAGGATTTGGACTCGACTAATTTTTAATTAGGTTAGAAATTTGATGAGATATTTAGATTTATAATTAGATTAGGTTCATTTCTATTAGTGATTTTAATCTAAATTTGATTTGGATTAGAATTAAATTAGAAATGAAGAGTCCAAGTCAGACTAGGACTCTATCCTTATCTTTTGCGTAACATCTGGATCCATACCAATTTATCCACGCCTAATTGGATTTGGACTATGATTTTTGGCATCATGAGATAGGATCCAATAAGGGTGGGCAACAATAGCTGATGAGTTATAATATTATCTCTTGCCTAATTCGAATGCGATCTGAATTAGAGATAAGATGCAGATTAGGAAAGAGATTTTTCATATATGGTATATTATTTATATCATATTAATTTTTTTCTTTTTTTTAATGAGAAATTCTTTGGTATGTGAGACTCCTGATTTCTTCTCCATGTCCTAAGGATTTTTCTAAAATTTTTTAGGATGCCAAAAGGATGTTTTAGCATTGATTCATGGCACTCTTTCATGGAAAGTCCCAATTCCTAGTCTATAAAAAGGAGACCCCTCTCTTGGACGTCTCATGATCCTAGGCTTTAAAACTCCTACATAATTCATGAGTAAAGACTCCTTATTTTGTCTCTATGTCAGAAATAAACTCTGACATCAGGTTACCATTAGATCTCCAAACATGCATTGTCAGGAAAGCGTGTATCAAGCTTGAACATGCTGTCCATTTTTGTGTCTCCATGTCAAGTGCATTGCATTCACGTTGTTCTGACAATCTTTGAAATATTCCTCAAAAGATCGGTAATAGACAATGTGGATGACATGTGGAAAGAAGAAGTGCTACATAAACAGTCTTATTTGGCGTTCTATTTCATGGTGAAATTAATTAATACTAGCTTAGAATCCCATGCGATATGCGGCATGTGATTATTTTCTTTTTTTGAGATAATATTTTTATAAATTAAAAATCCAACATAATGTAAAAGATATCATAAATAATATCAAATGTTGGAAATGAAAATATATAGTCAGATTGTAAGAAGTAATATAATTATTTTTCTCTTTTGCTAATAAAGAAATCATTCCTTGAATCAATATTTTCATCATCAGTTATTTTAAAATCCTCATTATTAGATAGAGCGTGACTACTGATTTGTATCTCAATACATCTCTTTTCTTCATAGTCATATCAATATCAAAAATTTTATCCTTATCTACTTCAATCTGTAAAAAAAATTTTTGTTATCAATTATTAAAATAAAATATATAAATATAATCATCCATATATAAAAAAATAAAAATACAATACTCACAATATATTTTTCTTGATTTTTTTTGTCTTCTGCTTCATTGCATGCATTATTCGAAATTATTTTAAGAACAGTGTAGCATAATCTTTCTTCTTTAAGATTGTATTCATCCACTTTAATTTGGAAGATATAATTTTTTTCATAATTTTTTTGATTTTTAAGAGAATAACAAAATCATCATCTTTCTGCGCAAAAAAAAATACATAACTCAACTCAATATCAGCAAATAATTTATTAGATGAATAAAATATAAAATATTATATATATATATATATATATCATATATGCATAATTCTTTAGTTGATTTATCTATTAACCATTGAGCAACTTTATCGAAAAAAATAAATGATGTAAATTTGATATAATCTTTCACATGAAATTATAATCGATATTAAAAGAACAAGAAAGAATAGAACCAAATTAAAATTTATCATGAAAAAATTGTAATGGACATGAGCAAGAGATATGATATTAAAATATCTAATATACAAATTTTTTTCTTTAATGATCTAAAGTAAATATTTATCTTTTATCAATAAATTTTAAGTACCAAATATGAAATAAATCTAATAAATTTTTTAACCCATGCAATCTCAATAGAATTGAACTCTCCAAATTCTTTCTTAAGATGCAAGCTGGGGATTGCGTACTTCTAAGGTTATTAGTAAACACATGGTATTTGCATATTAAACATTCAAAGATTCCACCTTTTCTTTTCATGTAATTTTTTTATATTTATTTTTTTTTCTTTTGTTTCAGATATCAAACCTTTTTTTATATTTTCTTTTCTTTCCTTTTTTTCCCTATTTTTTCTTTTCTCTCTTCCTCTTGTTTTCTTCTTCTTTTTTTTCTTCTTGAAATAGAGCAAGGGGTCGTAAGCCGATCCCCCTCCCAACAGCCTAGTGCTTGTCGGCCTTTCTCATCTCGTAAGCCATCGCCATCCTCACCTTCCAGAACCCATGCTCGAATTCTGGCCTTCTCGTCTGCATCAGCTGCTTCTCATTGAAAAATTCCCTCGACATCCATGGCCCCATTACCGAAATCGACCACATCTCGTCGAAAAAATCCTTTGGAATCTTGGCTTTTCTCTCTTCCTCTCATTTTCTTCTTATTTTTTCATTTTTCTTGAAACAAAGGAAGGGGTCTTAGGCCGACCCCCCTCCCAATGATCCATCATTCGTCGACCTCCCTCATCTCGTGAGCTATCATGACAGAATTTTGGCCTCCTCATTCGCATCAGCTGCTTCTCTTTGGAAAATCCCATTGACATTCGCAACCCCATCATCAGGATCGACCGCATCTCACTGGAAAAATCCCTCAAAATCTTGGGGCTCTTGGGGAATGCTATCAAGTTGTCACCATAAGGGATGGCGACAGGCTTCTCCTCTTGGGGTTGGCGGCAGCCATGAGTGAATAGGAAAGCTTCAATGAAGACTGTCTTTTCCACCGACGGTCTCACCACTGGCACCTTCAGTCTCACCAGTGGCATCACCTTCTGAGAGGTGAGAGGCTTTCGTCAGGATGCTGTGGGTGAACAGGGAATCCTCTACAAAGCAGGCGATCAGGGGAGCATGAGAGGACAGGGAAGCTTTGGCATTTAGGCACTGCCTTTTCTTGTCTACATGTCTCTCTCTTCCTCTTCCTAATAAACCATGTGTCAAACGGAGGCTTCTCCATTGAGAAGCCTTCATTTTAATATATATATATATATATAAAGAAAAAAGAGGTAGTTCAAAGCATGTATTCTTAAAATTTTATAGTAGACTAATAAAAGATTAAATACTTTAATCTTCTAAACATGCTTTAGATCAGATCTAAACTACCGTTAAAGATCTATGGCATAAAAAATTTATATATAAAATCAGATATAAAATAAAAAAACTGCATCGATCATATCGATGGCCTGAATCTGATCTAACTTTTAGATCATATCGGTTGAGTTCAGAACTCATCACCTTTTAACTGATCGATAATCTCTACTACTGGTAGGCATGATCTAAAGCTCTCACTAATGCCGAGCAGCCGCATAGGTCATTTAGTCTCTACAAATCATCCACTCAAAATCTTGATCGATTCTTCCTTTATAGGAATGCTAGCTCGTGGCGAAGGCTTTGGATGGCTGATCCAAGCTCCTTTCTTCGAATCTCCTGGACTCCTCTGGATTAGAAGATAAAGCTTTATGAGGAGGTGATAGTGTGGAAGATTGGATAAGACTCACTCTTTCTTCTCACAAAATTTAGGGTTGAAACCCTAGAACCCATACCTCACACCCAAGAAAAAGAACACTTCTTTTGTTTCTCACACACGAAAGCCCAACCCACTCTCAACTTTTTAGGCCCCAACTCTCAGATTTCTCACCCAAAAAGTACTTCTAATCTTGCACAAAATTAATCCCCTCTTATGTTTGATGTATGCTCTAGAAGCTAATCTTGACTAACATATATCATATTTCTAGGACATATTTTTATACTTATTGGATATTTATATTATCATTTATATATATGTATCCATGAATCATCCAAGGGATTAACAAGATGATGATACATACTCTCAAAGAGTTGAGAATTTGAGATATGTGTCATTCATGGTTAATTTCTAAATTGCTCCTGATTATAGGATCATCATGGGGATGATGATTGATTTAGATAGACCAGTGCACAGATTGCTTTCTTCAGACATATGGATCTTAAGTCTGTGGTGTAGTGACACTGAAGTGAGAGTGCAGGTGGTTATTAGAAAATAACTAGTACTGAGAGTGACCAACACGAAAAGTCACATGGATATCTACTCACTCATTAATGACTTTCTCAATACTGCAGTTGTATGACTGGTCATTTGACTAGTGGTGTTACAGCTACTCGCAATCAAATTGCTGGAGTTTGACTAACATATAAATATGAATCTCACTGAGCTTTTGTAGTGGATGTTAGCGATAGTTGATCCACTGTAGGAGTAGGGTGTATAATTAGATGGGATCTATCGAGCCTAGCAAAAGAGAGTAGTCCTATGGGATTTATGAAGCTGAGTTTTTAAGTCTATGACAATAGCAGTGTGATTAATGAAAAAATTTTATTAGAATCACATATGGACTTGAGCTGATTAAATCTATCATATAACCGAAGATGAGGTTTGATGATTCATCCATGACCTGCCATCTAGTCGGAACTCATGATAGAGAGACTATATCATACGTTAACTGCACCTAGAGGTTCATCACCTTTTGTTCTGCTGGATTGCCACTACATACTGCTACATGTTACTGGTGGATTTTGAGACCCACGAGCATCATCTTGATGATCGACAATCTTTGGTGGGCAGAGCTTGAACGATTCTATCCCATTGAAAAGAGTTTCAATGATATTGTTATAGGGATCACAAAATATTTCACTACCAGACAGAATAGAGCATATGGGATCCAACACAAAAAGATTTTTGACTAATCAGATGGTTGAATTATGATTATGAATCATGATAAATTTTGATATTCAATTTAATTGATGATTGATCCAATGCAAAGTTGCATTAAATAACTCACTAAAGAGTTAGTGAGTTCTAGGAGGATTAATTAGCAATTGAATTGTTAATTGACTCAATTTGAGGGAGCAATGGGTTTGCATCAAGTCTAATTAAATTAAATTAAATTAAATTTGATATAGATTTGATTTGATCAAACCTAATTAGGTTATAAGATAATCAAATTGCATGAGAAAATGATTCTTAATTGAATTAAGATTTGAATTTGACTCAATTTCTAATTAGACTAGGATCTAAATAAGAATATTTGAGTTTCCATGTAGACTAGAAATTCTCATATTCATGGGTGCACCAAATCTTAATTGGATTAGGATTAAATTGAGTTTTACTCAAGCATCAAGAGAGAGTCCAAAAGAATTAAGATCCCTTCTCTAATTAGGTGATATCTAATCTAAATAGTTTGGGTTCTAAATTAGATTTGAATTTCTATCTATTTAGATCTAATCAATTCCTAATATGATTAAAATTGCTTAGAGTTTAAATTGGTTTAAATCAACCACCTAAAGAGCAGTCCTAATTAGATTAAACTCTTCTCTCCATGCACCACAACAAGTCCCACGCCCAACCAGATTTGCATGCCCAAACACCCCATTCCTTCCTCTCTTTTTAGAGTGGAATAATCCATGGGATATCTGCTTTCTTTTGTGAGATATGGGGTGCACAAAATTAAGAAGGGTTGGTGGCACAAAAGAGCTAGAGTCCTAAGCGAATTGGAGTCTTATTTCCTATCCAAACACCTTATCCTCTTAGCCTATTTAAATATGGGTTATAAGGGTTGTTAGGACCAGAGATGAGATTAGGTTTGACACCAAAAGAAAGAGGTTTTTGTGCATGAAAAATCAAGGAAGAGAGAGGGACGGTATGAAGACTATGGGCATGAGAGATTTGGTGCATGAGTTTTAGAAAGAAAAGAAAAGAAAGGATTCTTCTCATGATCTCTAGCATAGAAATCAACATCCTTCTATATTCTTCTTCTTCTCTAAGAGTGTCTTGAAAGAAAAGAAGATTTTCAATAATCAAGATGCGATCTCTGCAAGAGAACTAGTATTCGATGAGATCAAAAAGCTTCTGATTAGATAGAAGTCTCGTGTGGATACCCATAGAGGTCGAAAATTTGTGCGACTTTAAGGGACCTTCGAAAGATATCCATAATCATCAGTTCATGGTGAAAATTGATCCATGCTAAGGTATGTTCTCTATTTATTTTTTTTATTTAATTTCTATATCTGAATCCTATCTCACATATGATGATCCTATTTATGATTTTAAGATTTGATCTTATGCATGCTTTGACTAAATTAGATTTAATTTAAAATTTTTTAAATTTCACTGCATGCTCATTTTAAAAAAATTTTGTATGCATGAAATCATAAAACTCCAACAGTAATATCAGAGCCATATCAAATGCATGAGATTAAAATTTAGATTTGAAATCTGTAGAGAAAAATTTCAGATTTAAAAATTTTTTATGTCGTTCTGATATAAGGTTGCTCTGGCATAACTTGTTATGCTGAATAGTTATTCTAGAATGATATTAAAATTTTTAATTAAATAAAATTTTAGATCTAATTTTTTTAGCATATATATGATATATATTTTGTTGTTTAAATCTAAAAAGTATTTTGAGATCTATTTTTTATTCATATATATGATATATGAAAGCATATTTAGTGTTGAAATTTATTTCTATGATCTGAACTTATTTTTGCATATGATATATGTTTGTATGTATGATCTAAAATTATTTCAAGATCTAAATGTACTTTTTATGCAAAAAATTTAGATCTAAAAATTTAATTTTAAGATCTGAAATTAGTGTTTGTGCATAAAGAATTGAACATGGGTAGACCAAATTAGGTCATATAACTGGATTACATCTAGAGTTTCTGATTTAATTATATTGGGTCTAAATTGATTTATGAAATAATCAAATCGAGTCAAGTATTGATTAGGATGAGGTCAATAGAGCTTAAGATCATACAATTATTGTTGATCGAATTGATTGACACCCATATGTAGAATCAATTAACCTAAGAATCTAATTCGACTTTATGACTCGAATTTGATTCACCTAAGCTAACTTATTCGAATCAATTGTCTAATTGGTGTCTAAGATAAATAATTAAAAAATTATTATTTAATTAATTTTGTTCGCTTACTAGACCAATTTATTAGTGTCTAAGAAAAATAATGAAAGATCTCCACCAATCTCTACTTACCTGACCAATTTGAAAGATTGAGTCTCAAATATAGTTGCTTGATGATTTGATCAGAAAAGAAGAATTATGTATTTTCAAAAAAGATCAGTGAGAGTGTTTAATACTGACATCGATTAAAATATGATTGTATATAGAATTCTCCATAAAAGATATAAAGCAAATATCCTAAAGATCTATAGAGATAGATGCAATTAGATGCTTGTATTTTCATAGATAAAGTACAAAGATTGGATGCTAAAAGGGTTCAGCATAGAAATCTCAGAGAGAAGTCTGCTATCCTCTCAGGTATAGATGTGTGCCATATAATGTACTTGAACTGATATAGTTAATACTATGAATGTCATAAGTAGATATCAGTTGTATCCAAGCTGAGAGAACTGGATTACTGTAAAAATATCCTCAAGTACTTAAGAAGAAATAAAGATATATTCTTAATTTGAAAAAGGATCAAAGGTAGGAGTGAAAGGATATACTAATTCAGATTTTATGTCTGTCATTGATGGTAGAATATCTACATCATAGGTGTAATCATGTCGATATCTTGGAAGAGTTTCAAATAATTGATTGATGGAAGCTTAGTACACTGTAGATGTGTAGGATGCATTCTGATTTTAATATTAGTTACTGATGTCGTACCATCAGATGCCATGATACTATACTGCAAAAATAATAACACCATAGCCCTTGCTAAGGAGCTTGTCTTATAAAGATAAGACTTGGTATATGGCAAGTTGGCTTTAATACAAGTGGAAGATTGTTAGATGTATGTCCTAGAAGTCAATCTTAGCTGACATATCATATTTTTAGGATATATTTTTATACTTATTAGGTATTTAATCCATAAATCATCTTAAGGATTAACAAGATGATAATACATATTCTTAAAGAGTTAAAAATTTAAGGCATGTGTCACTGATGGTTAATTCTTAAATTACTCCAGATTATAGGATCATCTTGAGAATGGTGATTGATCCAGATAGATCAGTGTATGGATCGCTTCTTTCGGACAGATGAATTTTGAGTCTGCGGTGTAGTAACATCAGAGCGAAAGTGTAGATAGTTGTTAGAGAATAACTAGCACAGAGTGTGACCAATACGAGAAGTCACATGGATGTCAGCTCACTCATCAGTAATTTTCTCGATCCTGTAGTTGTATGACCAATCCTTTGACCTACGGCATTACAACTGCTCACAATGAGGCTACTAAAATTTGACTGACACATAAATATGGATCTCAATGAGCTCTTATAGTGGATGTTAGTGACAGTTGGTCCACTATAGGAATAGGATGTACACTTAGATGGAATCTATCACTCCAAGCAGAAGGGAGTAGTCTTATGAGATTTATAAAACTAAGTCTTTAAGTCTATGGCCATAGCAATGTGATTAATGAAAAAAAATTTCATAAAAATCATATATGGATTTGAGCTAATTAAATCTATCATATGACTAATGATGAGGTTTGATGATTCATCCATGATCTACTATCTGGTCAGGACTCACGATAGAGCAACTGTATCATACGTTAACTGTACCTAAAGATTCATCATCTTTTATTCTGTCAGATTGTCATTACATACTGCTAGATATCACTGATGGATTGTGAGACCCACGAGCATCATCTTGATGATCAATGATCCTTGATGGGTAGAGTTAGAATGGTTCTAACCCATTGAAAAGAGTTTCAATGATATTGTGATAAAGATCATAATATATCTCACTATCAGACAGAGTATAACCCATGGGGTCACACATAAAGAGATTTTTGACTGATTAGATGGTTAAATTATGATTATGAATCATGATAGAATTTGATTATCAAAATTTGATTAATTGATCCAATGCAAAATTTGCATTAAGTAACTCACAAAAGAGTTAGTGAGTTCTAAGAGGATTAATTAGCAATTGGATTGCTAATTAGCTCAATTTGATTTAGCAATGGGCTTGCATCAAGTCTAATTAAATTAGATTTAATTTGACTTGATATGGATTTGATTTGATCAAATTTAATTAGATTATGAGATAACCAAATTGCATCGGAGAATGATTTCTAATTGAATTAGGATTTAGATTTGACTCAATGCCTAATTAGATTAGGATCTAAATAAGAATGTCTGAGTTGCTATTTAGACTAAAAATTTTCATATTCATTGGTTTATCAAATTCTAATTAGATTAAGATTAATTTTGAGTTTGACTTAAGCATCAAGAGGGAGTCCAAAAGGATAAGGACACCTTTTCTAATTAGGTGACATCTAATCTAAATAGTTTGGACTCCAAATCATATTTAAATTTTTATCTGTTTGGATTTAATCAACTCTTAATATGATTAAAATTGATTAGAATTTAAATTAATTTAAATCAGTCACCTAAAGAGGAGTCCTAATTGGATTAAACTCTTCTCTCCATGCGCCACAACTAGTCCCATGCCCAACCAGATTTGGATAGCCAAACACCCAATGCCTTCCTCTCTTTTTAGCATGTAATAATCCATGGGATATCTGCTTTCTTCCATGAGATATGGGGCAGACAAAATTAAGAAGTGTTAGCGGCATAAAAGAGCGAGAGTCCTAAGATAATTGGACTCTTATTTCCTATCCAAACATCTTATCCTCTTAGCCTATTTAAACAAGGGTTATGACGGTTGTTAGGATCAAAGATGGGATCAAGTTTGACACCAAAAAAAATAGATTTTTGTGTGTGAAAAATCAAAGAAGATATAGAGACGGCGTGAAGGCCATGGGCGTGAGAGATTTAGTGCAGGATTTTAGGAAGAAAAGAGAAGAAAGGATTCTTCTCATGATCTCTAGCATCGAGATTAACATCCTCTTATATTCTTCTTCTTCTCTAAAAGTGTTTTGAGAGAAAAAAAAAATTCAACCATCAAAATATGATCTCTATAAGAGATTTAGCACCCTAGAGAGATCAAAAAGCTTCTGATCAGATCAAAGTCTCATGTGGATATCCATAGAAGCCAGATATTTATGTGGCTTCAAGGGATCTTCAGAAGATATCCATGACCATCAGTTCATGATGAAGATTGATTCTTACCAAGGTATGTTCTCTATTTATTTTTTTCTATTTGATTTCGATATCTGAATCCTATCTCACATATAATGATCCTGTTTATGGGTTTAAGATTTGATCTTATGCATGCTTAGATTAAATTAGATTTAATCTAAAACTTTTAAATTCTGCTGCATAGTTATTTTAAAAATTTTTTGCATGCATGAAACTATGAAACTCCAACATCTTAAGGGTGGCGTCCTATGGAAGATAAGGATAAAAAAGAGGTAGTTTCAATTCAATTTCAAATGTTGGTTGATCCTTATCATCAATTCAAAATTAAATTTGAATTAAATTTTAAACCAAACTTTATCTTCATCTTATGAACTCAGAGAAGGGTTAACCAACATTAGAATGGTACAAAAAATCTAATACAAAAATCCTATATGTATGGAGACGGGTGATGGCATGAAGAGAAGAGTCCAACTCAATTTGGACTCTAGATTTTCATTCAAATTTAAACATATTTGAATTCAAATTTAAACCAACTAATTTCTAATTTAAAAAAAAATTAGATGTAAACATGGAAAAACTTCTGGGCATGAGAAAAATTGACATAAAAAAAATTTCTCGCATGAAAAATAAGAGGGTGCAGAGAAAGGAGGTGCAAGGGATTTAAATTCAAATTATTTTCTCATGCAATTAGATTTTTAACCCAACTAAATTAGGTTAGATCCAATTAGACTACTAAATCTGATCCAATTTGATAAAAAATAGTTTTGATTAAAATTTAATCAAATCAAAAATTAATCGAGTTCAGATCCTGATCATATCAAAAATCAAATATCCTTAGCGATTAGGACATCTCATAACTTAATCGGGTCAAACCAAATTGAATCTAATTCAATTAGATTTAATCCAAATCTCAATGCTTAATCAAATTGAGCTAATTATCAATCTAATTATTAATCAATTCTCCTATAATTTACTAACAATTAACAAATTAATTATAATTTTTGCATTGGATTATTTATCAATCAAATTGACTGTTTTATCTTAGAATAATTTTTAATCGTTGATCAGCCATATGATCAGTCAGAAACTTCTTTTGAGTGTGATCTTATAGGTTTGAACCTAAGTCGATAGTATAAAAGCAATCTTCTTATACCAATCAAAGTGACCATCTAGCAATGATATCTGACATCTAGATAGGTCGAAAGATTGTAAAGTATCATTCAAAAATCTATTGGTATATTGTTATCACATAATTTATCTCTTTGATCCAAATGCTCAAGGTGATCTAGGGTCTAACTGTCAACCCTGATATGGTCATCCACATTGTATTTCAATTTTCACAATCTATCACATGGATTATCCTGATCGAGATTTTACTAAATTGTAACACACTAATACATTAACTCCTACTTATTCAGAGGAATCAATTCTATCTTAACTCACATACCGACTTTGTAAGTACTTGACTGTATCCAGAAATCTTTCATTACTGAATTAGAAATTCAAGTAGTCCAACATCAAAGTATAGTGAGTTGCTTGCAAGTCATCATGGTGATCTTAGATCGAAAGGACGCGTATCCATATCTTTCATAAGCTACTCTTAACAGCAGAGTGCCCAAAAATTAATCACGTTCAATGAGATGTACTCCTATGTCATACTTACATGCCATGCCAGTGTCTCCACACTCTTTGGTTAAGAGAAAAATCAACATACATGACACACAATGACCTATACTTGAGATAACTATCATCCTAATAATAGTATATCATTTGATAGTAAACTTAAGGTTTAAAGACTAAACGATATATCCTTCTATATCGAATTAAATAATCCTAAGAACTTCATCACATAATAGGAGTTCAAAATAAGACGTACACAGTGATAAAAAAATTAAATAATATTTATTAATTTAATAATTTATATATAATTATAATAATAAGCACAACTGTCAACAGACTGATGATTGGTTTTGGGACATAATTTCTAAAAACTCTCATTTAGACTAAAATCAATTGGTACAGTATCGTATACCCATCTTTGATTTATAGTCTTTGAACTCCTTAATACTGAGGGCTTTAGTAAATGGATCGATCAGATTTTTTTTTTCATCAATCTTTTAAAGCTCGACGTCACCTCGATCCATGATCTCCTGAATCAGGTGGTAGCGATGCAGAATGTGCTTGGTCTACTGATGTGACTTCGATCCTTCACTTGAGCAATGGTGCCTGTTCTGTCGCAGTACAACAAGATGGAGCCATCAAGGAAGGGTGCCACTCCGAGCTTGTTGATGAACTTTCGTAACCACATGGCTTTCTTCACAGCATCGAATGCTGCGATATATTCCGTCTCACAAGTAGAATCGACCATAATGTGCTGCTTGAAACTCTTTCAGCAGATTGATCTACCGTTTATGATATAAATATATCCTGACATGCTCTTGCTGTCATCATGATCTGACTGAAAACTAGAATCTGTAAATCTCATAAATTTTAAGTCAGATCTCCATAGATAAGCCACTGATCCTTAGTATTTTGCAAATAATTAAGGATGGTCTTTACGACCTTCCAATGGTTCTCATCTGGATCAGAGTGGTATCTGCTCACTACTCCTAGTGAGTATGCCACGTTCGATCACGTACATGTCATGGTGCACATAATAGATCCCACTATCGAAGCATATAAAATTAGACTCATATGCTCTCTCTCTTGAGGAGTTGTCGGACAATCATTCTTCAAGAAAAAAAATTCTTGGCCTATTGGAAGATAGTCTTTCTTGAAATTCTTCATACTGAACCTTTTCAGTACAGTATCAATGTATGTCGATTGGGATAATCCAAGTAATCTTTTAGATCTATCTCTATAGATCTTCATCCCAAGGATGAAAGATGCTTCTCTCAAGTCCTTTATAGAGAACTGTGATAACTAAACTTTTATTCCTTATAATGCAAGAATGTCATTCTGAATTAAGAGAATATCATCCACATATAAAATAAAAAATACTATCACAGAGTTATTAACCCACTTGTATATGTAGGGTTCCTCTCTATTCTTAATGAAGCCATATATTCTGATCACTTTATCAAAATGCATGTTCCAACTTCGAAACGCCTGCTGAAGTTCATAAATGGACATCTGAAGTTTACACACCTTAGACTCATCTGTGGATATGAAATCTTCAGATTATATCATATACATCTCTTCTTCCAGCTCTCCATTTAAGAAGACTATTTTCACATATATTTACCAAATTTTATAGTTCAAATATACTGCTATTGCAAGCATGATCTGAATGGATTTGAGCATTACCACAGAAAAAAAATATCTCATCATAGTCAATACCATAATGCTGATGGTAACTCTTGACAATCAGATGAATTTTATAGGTCTCCACCTTTTTGTCTGTGCCACTCTTCCTTTTGAAGTTTCACTTACTCCCTATGAATTTTATCCCTTCAGGTGGGTCAACCAATGTCTATGCATTGTTGACCTTCATAGATTCTATTTCAGATTTTATAGCTTTCAGCCACTTATCAGAGTCAGACCTCTGCATCGTATCCATATAGATGATCAGATCCTCATTGTTCTTATCGAGTTCAACCAGATCACCGTCCTGGATCAAAAAATCATATTATCTATCTGATTGATGCAGTACTCTACCGAATCTTCTTAAAGATATTTCTACAACAGGTTTTGAATTTAATCTAATCAAGTCCAACTCTATGGGTTTACTAGATTATGTCAATTTTTTTATCAATCGAACTTCATCAAGTTCAATCTTTGAAGCAATTGTTTCTTCTACAAGAAACTCTTTTTCTAGAAAGACTGTCCTATTGCTGATGAATACTTTCTGTTCATCAGCAAGGTAGAAGTAATACCCCTTGGTCTCTTTTGGATACTTTACAAATAGATACTTATCAGACCTAGATCCAAACTTGTCAGTTTTCAAACATTTGACATAAGTTAGACATCTCAAAATCCTAAGGTGAGAGAGTGCTGGCTTACATCCTATCTATATCTCATGTGGTATTTAACTTACGGACTTATTAAGAACTTTATTTAAAATATAACAAGCTGACTCGAGTGTATATCCCCAAAAGAAGATTGGCAGACTTGCAAAATCCATTATAGATCGAACCATGTCTAATTGGGTCCGATTCTTCCTTTTCAATGCACCATTATGCTGTGGTGTTCCAAGAGGAGTCCACTGTGAGAGAATCTCATTCTCTTCTAAGTATATCAAAAACTCACTAGAGAGATATTTTCCTCTTCGATCAGATCGAAGAGTTTTAATACTCTTTTTAGATTATTTTTCTACTTTATTACGGAACCGTTTGAACATTTGAAATGATTCTGGCTTATATATCATTAAGTAGACATACCTATACCTCGATAAATTATTTGTAAATATAATAAAATAATAATATCCATCTCTAATATTGGTGTTCATTGGTTCACATACATCAGTATGTATTAGATCTAGAACTTGACATGCTCGCTCACCTTTTTCAGTAAAAGGTGTTTGGTCATTTTTTCAAGAAGACAGAACTCACAGGTTGGAAATGATTCACAATTACTAACTTTGAAGATTCTCTCCTGTGTCAACCTATTTATTCTATTCTTGTTAACATGACCTAACCTACAATGCCAAAGATAGATATTGGAGACATCACTAATTCTAAGGTATTTGCTGGATATGAACATTATACTAACAGGTTGTGATAATTTGTAAATACCATTGTTCAGCTATCTATTCATCACATTAACATTATTCATAATAATATTAAAATTATTTTTTTTATTAAAATTTCATAACCATACATGGTCAAAAGACCTACAAAAATAATGTTCAATAAAAAAGAAGGACAAAAGTGACATTCACTAAGAACAATTATATTGGACTTGAATACCAGCTTAATAGTCTCTAACCCTACAACTGAAACTGATCTTCGATCTCCAACATTAAAGAATCTTTCGCCTTCTTCAAATCTCTTACTGGCCTACAAACCCTGCAACGAATTGTAAATATTAAAAGAGCATTCGATATCTAATACCCAGATAGTAGAATCTTAAATTGAAAAATTACAAGGTATTATCATATAATTATCTTATCCAACAATAACTTGCTTCTTTCTCAGCCTATTCGGAACTAGAGGGGTAATGTACTAAGGATAATTTCTCTTCCAGTGCCCCTGCTTCTTGCAGTAGAAGCACTCCGTCTGACTCTAGTCGGATTTGAATTTCTTAGTCTAACAAGATCTAGGTGCCCAGCACTTTGTACTTTTTTCTTATTCTTCTTATTTTTCTTTTCTTTCTTAAAAAATCGACGTCCAGAAGAAAATTCTCCCATAATATTCACCGACTCCTTATGGAGCTGGTGATCCTTCTCAAAGTTCTGTAGCAACCCCAGCAAACCATGATAGTTGACTGTAGGCTTTGTCATTCGAAAATGAGTAAGAAAAGAGAGGTAGGATATGAGCAGAGAGTTCAGAATGGCATCTTTCTCCAGCTGCTCATGCAGGGGAAAGCCAAGCTTGCTTAAGCACTTAATCATCTTGATCATATACAGTACATGATCGGTGACTGACACTCCTTCCCTCATTCGAGTGTTGAAGATGACATAACTAATCTTGTGCCTCTCAACGTCATCGGGTGTGTCAAAAAATTCATTCAACATTTGCAATATGTCCTGTGACTGAATATTCTCGAAATGATGGCTGAACTCATCATTCATTACTGCCAGCATAATACAACGAATCGTAGTTCGATCGTTGAGCCACTCCTGATAAATATCTCTAACCGTGCAATTTGTGTTCGGAGCTGGCTCCTCGGGTGCTAGATCTGTCAACACATACAAGATCTGTACGTGCTCTAGGACTATTTAGAGCTTTCGATATCAGCTATCGAAATTTGATCCTATAAATTTATCATTATCTAATAGTGATTGAAGCGACAAGGTAGTGGCCATAACTACAAAAAGAAAATCAAAACCTAATTAGTATATGAATTGATTAAGCTTAAAGATATAAATTTTAGTCTAAAGATTTTTTACTATTTTATTCGAATTAATAGTCTCTACCTCCAATTTGTGGAATTACACTAATTTCATAATGGGTATTAGAATCCACGTGGGCTGCACACGGGCCTGAGTGTGGCTCAACCAATCCCTACGCATCCATGGGTAGGTTCTTAACCAATTGTTTCACTAAATAATTTCTAGCATTCAATTTTGCCCCAGACACCACTTCAGTAGGCGTATGGCACATCCACTGAAAGTTTTGGTTAGGTCCAATCATTAATATGTCAGAATTTAGTACATCTAATAAATGAGTGATCTGACCTGAGTGTGGCTCGACCAACCTGACCATCATCAAAAAGATACAACTAAATCAACATATTATGAATGATAATTTTAACAGCCAAATGAGCACTAGGCGCGTGGCACCTCCAATGATCATCTAAACTGTTGGACTCATTATCACCCAACTTAATAGGAGGCTATGACCTAGTTATCACCATAACTATTCTATTTTTAGAGACCTAACAATTTTAGAAGATTTAATTAGTTAAATTAAGATATGAAAAAGATTTGATCAATTAATCTTAATCCTCTCACTAACTTCATCAAGTCAGATTAAAGAAGATTAGGCAAAAGCTAGTCTAGCCAACCAATCATAAATCCTTCCACTGACTTTATCAAGTTATGAAGAGGACTCAAGACAAGTTGAACTAGAGGTATCTAAATTAGTCATACTGATTTTCTAGTTAGCATAGGCCAACCCTAATCATTAAGTGATCTAATCAAAATATGATTCATCAGGTCGGTCAGATAAGTGAGATCGATGGGAGGGATATGCCATTAACTCGATATAGATTCAATCTATGCGAGTAGTTTTCAATTAATGACCATCGATTAAAGCTACCAAACTTATCTTAGACAGCAACTGATTAGTCATTTTCAATTTAATCAACTTATAGATCTGGGTTCGATCACTGAGCTACGATCAAAGTCCATATTGATCTAATCAAAGATATGGACTTAACTAACTACAACTATTGAAGTTGATCAAGAGAAAAAATTGATTCAATCAAAATTAACTTTTAATTAGATTTGATCAACTATTAACATGATCCATTATCAATGATTTCTAATCTTAGGTCTAACCCAGTTAAATGGATTTGACTCGAGCTAACCCATTAATCTATGAATTATGAAATTAATAACTTAGATCTTTGGTTATCAAATCTAGATCGTTTAATTCTCAATTAAGTTTTGGGCTGACATGCGTTCGGATTCGATATTTAAAAATAATTTTTTATTTTATAAAATATTTTTACAATCAATCATTTAATGATTAAAATATTAATTTTAGATCTAATATACATTATCTTAGATCTAAAATAAAATTTTAAAAATTTTTTCATTGTTCATCATCATGGAAAAGATCGTGTAGCACTCCTATACACCATAAGACATCCCATCGAATGGATAAATAGAGTTGTGAAACTTTGATTTTTTTTATAACTGGATAGCTATGAGGATCTATCCAATTAGATTATTATACTATTCAGATTCTAAATTAATTATTTAGATCTAATCTAAATAATTAAACTTAAATTTTATAAAGATCAGTACAGACTAGGATAATTTTTGTACTGTAAGGGATAAATCTTATAACAGGACAACCATATATTAATTTATGCAATCAGATCTATAATTAATTTCATATCTAAATATCATATATCAGATCTAATCTAAATTAAATTAAAGATCTAAATACATGTAATATCAGGTTATATGCAAAAAAATTCATGTCATAAGAAACCATGCTCTAATACCATCTAAAGAGAAAATGGGTAGTTCAAAGTATGTATTTTTAAACTTTTACCATAGAATAATAAAAGATTAAATACTTTAATCTTGTAAATATACTTTGGATTAGATCTAGACTATCATTAAGGATCTATAATAAAAAAAAATTATATATAAAATTTGATATAAAATAAAAAATTACATCGATCACATCAATATCCTGAATCTGATCTAATTTTTAGATCACATCGGTTGAGTTCAGAACTCATCATCTTTTCATTGGTTGATAATCTCTGCTATTGGTAGGCATGATAAGAATCTATCATTGATGTTGAGCAGCCACACATCATCCACTCAAAGTTCTGATCGGATCTTCCTTCGTGGGGGTGCTACCTCGCATCGAAGGTTCTAGATGACTGATCCAAGCTCCTTTCTTTGGATCTTCTGAACTTTTTCAGATCAAAAGATGTAACTTTATGAGAAGATAGAAAATATAAAAGATTGGACAAGAATCTTATGAACTCAAAAAAAAATTGACCAATATCAGAATGGTGCAAAAAATCTCACGCAAAAATACTTTATGCATGGAGAAAGGGGGATGGCATGAAGAGAAGAGTCCAACTCAATTTGCATACTAGGATTTAATTCAAATTCAAATCTATTTAAACTCAAATTTAAATCAATTAATTTTTAATTTAAAAGGAATCAGATGTGAATGTGGAAAGCTTTTGGGTATGAGAAAAATTCACATAAAAAAATTTTTTTGCATGAAGAATAAGAGGGTGCAGAGAAAGGAGGTGCAAGAGATTTGAATTTGAATTATTTTTCATCTAATTAGATTCTTAATTCAACTAAATTAGGTTAGACCTAATTAGACCACTAAATCTAATCTAATTAGATAGTAAATAGCTTTGATTAAATTTTAATTAAATTAAAAATTAATCAAACTTAAATTCTGATCATATCAGGAATCGAACATCCTTAGTGATTAGGATA
>NC_025996.2:138494464-138528936 GCF_000442705.2 Elaeis guineensis | reverse complement strand
CGTCGACTCCATCATCGACGGCAGCATCCCATCCTGCTAACACGTCAGAATACACGCAACCATCTAAATCACATATCTTATAGATGGCAAGGTGAGCTAAAGGTGCCACGCCAGATGCTGTGCCATTAGCTAGACCATTGACGTTGGCGTTTTCGACGAAGTTGCCGGCCGCCGTGCTAGCCGTGTGCGTGCCATGTCCATCATAATCGTAGGGTCCTTGCAGCGTCACTCTTCTGGGTGCAGCATCCATGGCCGAGGCACCTCGGACGAAGTTCCTTGCGCCGATGAGCTTGTTGTTGCAGTAGGAGGCATCGAACTCGCAAGCACCCTTCCATCTGGATGGCGGAGGGGGCATCCCCTCGTCACCAAAGGATGGGTGGTTAGGCGAGATTCCGCTGTCCAGGACTCCAATTATGACGCCTTTGCCGTAGTTGGAGTCATTCCAGAACCCCGGCGTGCCGCGGCTGAGACCCAAGAACTCAGGGGAGTGGGTTGTTTGCAGAGGAAGGATCCGATCGAGGTACGCATGTGCGAAGCCGGCTTTCTTCTTCATTTCTGCCAGCTCTCTCTCTGTCAATCGAGCGGCAAAGCCACTGATGACGTTTTTGTATGAATAAATCATTCGAGGTGGTTCGCCTGAGCTTGCTATTCCGGTGGGCAGGAAAGACTTGTACCACTCCTCCCGTTCGTCAGAGGAGGCGAACACCGCAGCGCCGGGTGCCCGATGTACGTGAACTATATATGTCTTCAGGGTGCTGGAGATGGTCTCCTGGCTGATGGCCATGGACGCAAGATGAGAAAGGAAGAGAATGCATAGAAAGAAAGGGATGACCATGCTTGACATCAGGAGGTGATGGTAGCTCTGAACTGAAAGATAGGAACTAGGAAGACTATGAGAAATAAGAAGCTTAATTATGGGTTCGGTTTGTTATCATCTCCACAATTCCCTGATATATATATATATAAGTTTGTTTCTGCGACGAAGCGCCTGCGGAACTTCCTGGCAGTCTATAAACAAATAAATGACGGAAGAGTTTATCGATTTCACCAACTAGCGTTTTTGCTAATAATAGGCGTTACGACCAGCGAATAAAAAGTACCCACCAGTGTTTTTCTATCTTTCTCAACCTTCATCTTTGAGTTGGACGGTTGTTGCGGAGTAAATATTCAGCGTAACGGTGATACCACGTCACCGTTGTAACGTTCCAATGAAATTTTCTTCCTTCGATGACGTGGATAAGCACTAACACAAGAACGTTAACAATATTTGGTGATTAAATACTAATTAAATTTTTTTTTTTCAATTTTCTCCTCTTTACTTCCATCATTATACGAGAAGAATATCCATTAAAATAAGATAAATATAAATTAATAGCATATTATGTATAGATTGTATTTCAAAAACAAATGACATCGATTGGTGCATTAGGAACTGAATATGAAAATATTTTGATAATATCTGAAAAGCTTAGGCGTGAGATAAACAAATCTTAAATTTATTTTTTGTTTTGGTGATTCATTTTCTTATCAACAAAATGAGTTCTGATTTTTAAGCAGTTTTTCATCAGATAGTGCTTAAGGTGTTCGATGAAATTTCTGATAGAAATATCATCATGGGTGTTTCATATGATTTATAGATCTTTTGGTTATTGTAGATTTGTTTTGATGATTCATTTTCTTATCAACAAAGTGGGTTCGGATTTTTAAGTAGTTTCTCATCAGTCAGTACTGAAGATGTTCGATGAAATTTTTGATAGAAATATCATCATGGGTGTTCGATACCATCTATGGATCGTTTTGGTTATTGCAGAAGGCTAGAAAGCTAAAAGTAATATTTTGGATATTTTCATATATTATGTGTTTTGAATCACTAAGTCTTTCAATTTTATTATTAAGAGGCAAAATGCATTTGACACATCCTAAAACAGAATTATATATACTATTATATGAAGAATAGTGGTTGCTTGAGAAAGTGAATAGCATCTTTTATGTCATACATCTGAGAAAGTGATGAAAAATTGAGACATATCCCAATTACTCTTAACAAAATTATTGGTATAACATAAAGACTCAACAACAAGATTTGCTCGGTATCATCACATCCTTGTCTATCAACAGTCAAAATACATTAGCATTGTAGAACTTTGGCAAAAGAGTCTCTCAAGTAAACCAAACTTCAAAATTTTTCTTCAGTCAACATCCCGCCTACAATTCATTTTCCTACAAGTGTTTAAGATAAAAATTAGGTATGATAGGAGAAAATAAATAAATAAAGGGACAATGAATTTCAATAATACATGAACACTGTAACGATGATTGCACATTAATTATAAAAAAATGCTAACCTATTTTACATCTAATGATTGCATATTTGCATCTTTTGGTGGTATATTGGAGGATGAACACAACAAAAATGATAAAAAAATAGATAATTAAGATTGTTCCAAATAAATTTCTGCTATCCATATTACATATTCTATAATAATATCTAAGAAAAAAATGACATTTGTTCCTATCCTACAAGCAAGCTAGTGTAGCTAACGTTGGACTTGTCAATACAAGAAACTTACTCCAAATGCACTGCTAAACTTGAGATAAACTCATTTTCGAAAAGGTAATAGATGGTAGTAGTATAAGAATTAGTTGTTTGTACTAGTATCTTACTACCTTTCACATGAATTTAAGGCTTACCTCTTTGGCATTGATTATCATCTTCATTCTCAGCCTATCTCCTCTTCTCACATTGCTCCCCATAATGGCGATAAAATTTTATCAACTTCATAGTTTTGCAGGACATTTGGTGAAAAATATTGTTCATACTTTCACTTCTTTGAGTGGACTTCATGCGAGCAGAAAAATAGTCTAAACTAAAAGCAGGGCACTACTTCTCTTTGATTTTGTACAATACCTTCAATCATTTATCGTCAAGAAGATTAAAGCTTCTAATCATCTCACTCCAAGTTGATTCAAACTCAGCCTCTGATTGATAATCATACAGGCATTTACTAAACAGACTCCTGAACTCAGGCTTAGCATAGAAGCTCTCAATTCTTTGAGCAGCATTTTTGGAGATATGCCAACAGCAAAGAGTGCTAGGAAAAATCTTTTTTTATAGCATTTGCCATTGCTTGACATTGATCAATGAAAATAGTCTTTGGTTGTTGGTTCTCCATCGTATCCAAGGATGTCTCAAACACCCAAGTGAATGTCTCTGTAGTCTCATTCAACATAAAAGCACAAGTAAAAAATATATTTTTTTGATGATGGTTGATACTAACAAAGGGTGCAAAAATCATATTATATTTGTTTGTTCCATAAGTTGTATCAAATACAACAACATCTCCAAAGTAATCATAATCCAAGTTTGAAATCCCATCCCTCCAAAAAAAAAATTGCTAATCGCCCATCCTTATCCAATGTCTTAGAATGGTAAAACATTGGATCTTTGGCTAGACAATGATTAAATTGAGTTATCAAAATTTGTACATCATCTGCTTCAATTAAATTTATCTTTCTTCTATGGACAAAGTTTTGACAATCTCATTTAGTAAAAGGAACACTCTTAGCATCACCCAATTCTTTAGACCAGTAAAAGTAAGCTTTTGTTCCTCCAATTTTACATCTATCATCGAACTAATGACACTAGCATTTGCAACATCAATATGCCTATTGATTTTCCAATATCATCTCAGTTCAGATTTGACAAATTCATGATTATGCTCCTTATGAAACTGAGTGACTTTCCAAACTCCATTATTAACTGTGAACCAAATATAAGCTTTACAACCAATTCTCTGTATCATTCTTCTAATCTTTTTTGGTTCACTAGGGTTATTATCATTATAAGTTTCATAACAAGATCATAAATAATCACATTGCTTGATAACTGACTTATCAATAGCACTGTAGCGAATATTACCTTTCCGAACATCAAATCCTTTTCGTATGGCATACCCACAATACAACTTATATGCTTCATGTTCACTATAAATTGACATTCCAATTTTAGGTTCAGTCAGATCATCTTCATCATCAATGCTTACACTTGTTTATGATACAATGTGAAGAAAACAACATTGAGATATGAAAGACAAGTTGTAACTTTAGTTCTAAAATTGGTTTGCTAATTAAAAAACTTATAAGCTATAAGTAAAAGAAAAAAATAGAGTTTGAGATGGTGAGATTAATATACCTACATTAACATTCATATATCTTCAATTTCTAATGACCAATCAATGCTATTTATTTCTGGAACACAATCTGTACATAGTAAATACAAATAAATAATAGATTAAATACTTTGAATATACAATAAATTTATATTTACCATGTTCTAATGAATGTTCTCGCAGAAGGGTGGAGCTAAAAAGAAAGAAGGTGGAAGAGTATTTTTGTTATGAAAGTGTTCTAGAAGATGAAACGGTGATGTGGTTATCGTATTCTAATGAATATTCTCACAGATGAGTGAAACTAAAGAGAGGAAAGCTGAAGGAGTCTTTTATTAGCATTTAATCACCTAACATTGTTAACACTTTTGGCCTTATATTGTTAGTGCTTATCCATGTCACTGAAAAGAATAATTTTTATTAGGATATTATAACGGTGACGTGGTATCACTATTACACTGAATATTTACTCATTGTTGCAAGGGTTCGAAGGATTGATAAAGTCAATAAAACACATATCTAATATATTTAATACACACACACACACATATATATATATATATGTATGTATATATGTATGTATATATGTATGTATGTATGTATGTATATGTATACATATACATATACATATACATATACATATACATATACATAAATGTATATATGTATGTATGTATGTATATGTATACGTTTACGTTTACATACACACACACACAGATATATATATATAATATATATATATATATAATATAAAATATATATATATATATAATATATATATATATATATATATAATATATATATATATATATATATATATTATTAAAAATTATGTTCCAAAGCTAATTATCAGTTTGTTAACGGTTGTACTTATTATTATAATTAAATATAATTTATTAAATTAATAAATATTATTTAATTTTTTCATCACTGTGTACATCTTATTTTGAGCTCCTGTTATGTGATGAAATCTTTAAGATTATTTAATTCGATATAAGAAGATATATCGTTGAGTCCTTAAATCTTATGTTTATGATCAAATGATATACTATTATTGGGATGATAGCTATATCAAGTATAGATCTTGTGTGCCATGTACGTTAGTTTTTCTCTTAATCAAGGAGTGTGGAGACACTGACATGGCATGCAAATGAGATATAGAAGTACATCTTACTGAACGTGATCAATTGCTGAGTATTTTACTGTCAAGAATAGCTCACTAAGGATATAGATATAAGTGTCCCTCCGATCTGAGATCACCACGGTGATCTGCAAGCACTCATTATGCTTTGATATCAAACTATCTGAATTTTTAATTCAATAATAAAAAATTTCTAGATACAGTTAGGTACTTATAAAGTCAGTGTGTGAGTCAAGATGGAATTGATCCCTCTGAATAAGTAAGAGTTAATGTATCAGTGTATTTCAATTCAGAAAAATCTCGATCGGGATAATCTATATGATGAATTTTGAAAATTAAAATATAATGTGGATGACCATATCAGGATTGACAGTTAAATCTTAGGTCATCTTGAGCATTTGGATCAAAAAGATGAATTATATAGTAACCATATACCAATAGGTTCTTGAATGATGCTTTGCAATCTTTCGACTTATCTAGACGTCAGGTATCATTGCTAGATGGCCACTTTGATTAGTATAGAAAGATTATTTTTATACCACCAACTTAGGTTCAAACCTATGGGATCACACTCAAAAAATTTTTTGATTGATTATATGACTGATCAATGATTAAGAATCATTCTAGGATAAAACAATCAATTTGCTTGATGATTAACCTATGCAAAAATTATAATAAATCAATTTGCTAATTATTGATAAATTATAGGAGGATTAATTAGTAATTAGATTATTAATTAGCTTAATTTATTTGAGCATTGAGGTTTGGATCCAATCTAATTGAATTAGATTCAATTTGGTTTGATCCGATTAGATTATGAGATGTTTAATCACTAAGGATGTTCGATTCCTGATATGATCAGAATTTGAGCTCAATTAATTTTTGATTTAATTAAAATTTAATTGAGACTATTTGCTATCTAATTAGATTAGATTTAGTAGTTCAATTGGGTCTAACCTAATTTAATTAGATTAAGAATGTAATTAGATAAAAAATAATTTGAATTCAAATCTCTTACACCTCCTTTCTTTGCACCCCCTTATTCTTCACATGAAAATTTTTTTTATGTGAACTTTTCTCATGCCCAGAAGCTTTCCACATTCACATCTGATTCTTTTTAAATTAAAAATTAGTTAGTTTATATTTAAGTTTAAATAGATTTGAATTTGAATGAAATCCTAGAATCCAAATTGAGTTGGACTCTTTTCTTCATGCCATCATCTTTCTCCATGCATAAAGTATTTTTGTGTGAGATTTTTTTACACCATTCTGATGTTGGTCAATCTCTCTCTAAGTTCATAAGATGAAGATAAAGTTTGATTCAAAATTTAATTCAAATTTGATTTGAATTGATGATAAGGATCAACCAATATTTGAAATTGAACCAAAATTATCTTTTTCTTATCCTTATCTTCTATGGGTTGCCGCTCTTAAGAGGAGATCAGTTTTATGTGAGATTAGAAGTAATTTTTGGTGTGAGAAACTTGAGAGTTAGGGTGTGAAAAATTGAGAGTGGATTGGACTTTCGTGCATGAGAAATAGAGAAAGTGTTCTTCCACTCGAGTGTGAGGTGTGGATTTTAGAGTTTCAACTCTAGATTTTGTGAGAAAAAAAATACAAGAGTGAGTCTTGTCCAATCTTCCACATTGCCACCTTCTCGTAAAGTTTTATCTTTTGATTGAAAAAGTTCAGGAGATCCGAAGAAAGGAGCTTGGATCATTCATCCAGAGCCTTCTATGCGAGCTAGCACTCCCATGAAGGAAGATCCGATCAGGACTTCGAGTGGATGATTTGTAGAGTCAGATGATCTGTGTGGCTGCTCGACATTAATGAGCACTTCATACTATACCTATCAATAGTAGAGATTATCGGCCAATAAAAAGATGATAAGTTCTGAACTCAACTGATGTGATCTAAAAATTAGATCAGATTCAGGGCATCGATATGATGATGTAATTTTTTATTTTATATCAGATTTTATATGTAAATTTTTTATATTATAGATCCTTGATGATAGTTTAGATCTAATCTAAAGCATATTTAGAAGATTAAAGTGTTTAATCTTTTATTATTTCACTATAAAATTTTAAAAATACATGTTTTGAACTATCCATTTTTTTTAGATGGTATTAGAGTGTGGTTTCTTATGATATGGATTTTTTGTATATAACCTGATATTACATGCATTTAGATCTATAATTTAATTTAGATTAGATCTGATATATGATATTTAGATATAAAATTAATTATAGATCTGATTGCACAAACTGATATAAGGTTATCTTGCTATAAGGTTTATCCCTTATAGTATAAAGATTGTCCTAGTTTATGCTGATCTTTATAAAATTTGATTTTAATTATTTAGATTAGATCTAAATAATTAATTTAAAATTTAAGTAGTATAGTAATCTGATTGGATAGATCCTCATAGCTATCTGGTTATAGCAGAAATCAAAGTTTCACAACTCTATTTATCCATTCGATGGGATGTCCTATGATGTGTAGGGGTGTTGCACGAATTTTTTCATGATGCTGAATAATAAAAAAAATTAAAATTTTATTTTAGATCTGAGATAATATATATTAAATCTAAAATTAATATTTTAATTATTAAATAATTGATTATAAAAATATTTTATAAAATTAAAAATTATTTTCAAACACTAAACTCGAACGCATGTCAGTCCAAAAGTTAATTGAGAATTAAATGATCTAAATTTGAGAATCAAAGATCTAGCATTAATTTCATAATTCATAGATTAATGGGTTAGCTCGAGTCAAGTCCATTTAACTAGATTAGACCTAGGGTTAGAAATCATTGTTAATGGATCATGTTAGTGGTTGATCAAATCTAATTAAAAGTTAATTTTAATTGGATCAATTTTTTCTCTTGATCAACTTCAATAGTTGTAGTTGTCAAGTCCATATCTTTGGTTAGACCAATATGGACTTTGATCGTAGCTTAGTAGCCGAACCCAAGTCTACAAGTTGATCAAATTGAAAATGACTAATCAGTTACTGTCTAAGATAAGTATGACATCTTTGATCGATGGTCATTAATTGAAAGCTACTTGCAAAGATTGAATTTATGTCGAGTTAATAGCATATCCCTCCCATCGATCTCACTTACCCTACGACATGCTGCCAACCCTGCTTAATTTTGTGCACCCCATATCTCATGGAAGAAAGCAGATATCCCATGGATTATTACATGCTAAAAATAGAGGAAGGCATCGGGTGTTTGGACATCCAAATCTGGTTGGGCATGGGACTTGTTGTGGCGCATGGAGAGAAGAGTTTAATCCAATTAGGACTCCTCTTTAGGTGACTGATTTAAATTAATTTAAATTCTAATCAATTTTAATCATATTAGAAGTTGATTAGATCCAAACAGATAGAAATCTAAATCTGATTTGGAGCTCAAACTATTTAGATCAGATGTCACCTAATTAGAGAAGGAGTCTTTGTCCTTTTGGACTCTCTCTTGGTGCTTGAGTCAAATTCAAAATTAATCCTAATCCAATTAGGATTTGGTATACCCATGAATATGAGAATTTCTAATCCAAATAGCAACTAAAATATTTTTATTTAGATTCTAGTCTAATTAGAAATTGAGTCAAATCTAAATCCTAATTCAATTAGGGATCATTCTCCCATGCAATTTGATTATCTCATAATCTAATTAGATTTGATTAAATCAAATTCATATCAAGTCAAATTAAATCTAATTTAATTAGACTTGATGCAAGCCCATTGCTCAATCAAATTGAGCCAATTAGCAATTCAATTGCAAATTAATACTCCTAGAACTCACTAACTCTTTTGCGAGTTGCTTAATGTAAATTTTGCATTGGATTAATCAATCAAATTGATAATCAAATCTTATCATGAATCATAATCATAATTCAACCATCTAATCAGTCAAAAATTTCTTTGTGTATGATCTCATGGGTTATACTCTGTCTAATAGTGAGATATATTGTGATCTCTATCACAATATCATTGAAACTCTTTTCAATGGGTTGGAACCGTTCTAACTCTACCCACCAAGGATCATCGAACATTAAAATGATACTCATGGGTCTCACAATCCTTCGGTGACACCTAACAGTATGTAGTGATAATTCAGCAAAATAAAAGATGATGAATCTCTAGGTATAATTAATGTATGATACAGTCCATCTATCGTGAGTCCTGACCAGATGGTAAGTCATGGATGAATTATCAAACCTCATCATCAGTCATATAATAGATTTAATCAGCTCGAGTTCATATGTGATTTTCATGAAAACTCTTTTCATTAATTACACTGCTCTGGCCATAGACTTAAAAACTCAGTTTTATAAATCCCATAAGACTACTTCCTTCTGCTTGGATCGATAGATCTCATCTAAGTGTACACCCTGCTCCTACAGTAGACCAACTATCATTAACATCCACTACAAGAGCTCATTGAGATTTATATTTATGTGTCAGTCAAATTCCAGCAGCCTCATTGCGAGCAGCTGTAATGCCGTAGGTCAAAAGATCAGTCATACAACTGCAGCATCGAGAAAATCACTGATGAGTAAGCTAACATCCATGTAACTTCTCGTGTTGGTCATGCTCAATGCTAATTATTCTCTAACATCCACCTGCACTCTCGCTCTGATGTTACTACACCGCAGACTTGAGATCCATCTGTTCAAAAACAGCGATCCGTGCACTAGTCTATCTGAATCAATCACCATCCTCAAGATAATCCTATGATCTAGAGTAATTTAGGAATTAATCACTAGGACATATGTCTCAAATTCTCAACTCTTTAAAAATATGTGTTATTATCTTGTTAATTCTTTAAATGATTCAGGGACATATAAACATAAATGGTAATATAAATACCCAATAAGTATAAAAACATATCCTAAAATATAATGTGTCAGCTAAGATTGACTTCTACGATATAGATTCAACAATCTCCCACTTGCACTAAAGCCAATCTGTCATATACCAAGCCTCATCTTCATAAAACAGGCTTTAATCTTAGGTTAGCTAAGTGACTTATTAGTGGGTCATCTTCATCTTATGTAGAGTTTGCTCTTTGTACCTTAATGTATTTCTACTTGAGATAGTCACGTGTTTTGCTACTCTATATACTTGAATATCTGGTGAGACATACGCTCCTTAGCAAGGGCTATGGTGTTGTTATTTTTGCAGTATAGTGTCATGGCATCTGATGGCATAATATTTATAACTAATATTAAAATCAGAATACATCCTACACATCTACAGTGTACTCAGCTTCCATCGATTGATTATTTGAAACTCTTTCAAGATATCCACATGATTATACCTATCATATAGATATTCTACTATTAATGACAGACATAAAATCTGAATTGGTATATCCTTTCACTTCTAGCTTTGATCCTTCTCCAAATTAAGAACATATCTTTAACTCTTCTTAAGTACTTAAGGATGTTTTTACAGTAATCCAGCACTCTCAGTCCGGATACAACTGATATCTACTTATGACATTCACAGTATTAACTATATCAGTTCAAGTACATTATATGGCATACATCTATGCTTGAGAGGGTAGCAGACTCCTCTCCGAGATTTCTATGCTGAACCTTTTTAGCATCTAGTCTTTGTATTTTATCTTTGAAAATACAAGCATCTAATTGCATCTATCTCTATAGATCTTTAGGATGCCTGCTTTATGTCTTTCATGAAGAATTCTATATGCAATCATATTTTGATCGATGTTAGTATTAGACACTCTCACTGACCCTTTTTACAAATACATAATTCTTCTTTTCTGATCAAATCATCAAGCAACCATATTTGAGACTCAATATTCCAAATTGACCAGGTAAGTAGAGATTGATGGGCATCTTCTATTACTTTTTTTAGATATCAATAAATTGGTCTGATAAGTGAATGAAACTAATTAAATAATTATTTTTTAATTATTTATCTTAGATACCAATTGGATAATTGATTCGAATAGGTTAGCTTAGGTGAATCAAATTCGAGCCATAGAGCCGAATTAGGTCTTTAAGTTAATTGATTCTACATACGGATATTAATCTATTTGATCCATAATAATTATATAATTTTAAGCTTTATTGATCTCATCTTAATCAACACTTGACTCGATTTGTTCATTTCATAAATCAATTTAGACTCAATATGATCAAATCAGAAACTCTAGATGTAATCCAATTATATGACCTAATTTGGTCCATCTATGTTCAATTTTTCATGCACAAACACTAATTTTAGATCTTAAAATTAAATTTTTAGATCTAAATTTTTTGCATGAAAAGTATATTTTGATCTCAAAATAATTTCAGATCATACATACAAATATATATCATATGCATAAATAAGTTCAGATCATAGAAATAAATTTCAGCCCTAAATATGCTTTCATATATTATATATATGAATCAAAAATAGATCTCAAAATACTTTTTAAATTTAAACAATAAAATATATGTCATATATATGTTGAAAAAATTAGATCTAAAATTTTATTTAATTAAAAATTTTAATATCATTCTAAGATAATCATTCAGCATAATAAATTATGTCATAACAACCTTATGTCAGAACGACATAAAAAATTTTTAGATCTAAAATTTTTTTCTACAGATTTTAAATCTAAATTTTGATCTCATGCATTTGATGTGGCTCTGATATCACTGTTGGAGTTTTACGATTTCATGCATGCAAAAATTTTTCAAAATGAGTATGCAGCAGAATTTAAAAAAATTCAAATTAAATCTAATTTAATCTAAGCATGCATAAGATCAAATCTAATGGACCAATCAATGCCATTTATTTTTGAAACACAATCTGTACATAGTAAATATAAATAAATAATAGATTAAATACTTTGAATATACAATAAATTTGTATTTACCATGTTCTAATGAATGTTCTCGTAGAAGGGTGGAGCTAAAGAGAAAGAAGGTGGAAGAATTTTTTTGTTATGAAAGTGTTCTAGAAGATGAAACGGTGATGTGGTTATCGTATTCTAATGAATATTCTCACAGATGAGTGAAACTAAAGAGAGAAAAGCTGAAGGAGTCTTTTATTAGCATTTAATCACCTAACATTGTTAACACTTTTGGCCTTATATTGTTAGTACTTATCCATGTCACTGAAAAGAATAATTTTTATTAGGATGTTATAATGGTGACGTGGTATCTCTATTACACTGAATATTTACTCATTGTTGCGGGGGTTCGAAGGGTTGATAAAGTCAATAAAACACATATCTAATATATTTAATATACACACACACACACATATATACATGTACACACACACACACACACACACACACACACATATATATATATATATTGTAGGAAATTATGTTTCAAAATTAATCATCAGTTTGTTGACAGTTGTACTCATTATTGTAATTATATATAAATTATTAAATTAATAAATATTATTTAGTTTTTTCATTATTGTGTACATCTTATTTTGAACTCTTGTTATGTGATGAAGTTCTTAAGACTATTTAATTCGATATAGAAAGATATATCATTTAGTTCTTAAACCTTAAGTTTTTGACCAAATGATATACTATTATTTGGACGATAGCTATATCAATTATAGATCGTTGTGTATCATGTACGTTGATTTTTCTCTTAATCAAGGAGTATGGAGACACTGGCATGGCATGTAAGTGAGACATAAGAGTACATCTCACTAAACGTGATCAATTGCTGAGTACTCTACTGTCAAGAGTAGCTCATTAAGGATATAGATATAAGTATTCCTCTGATCTGAGATCACCACGATGACCTACAAGCAACTCACTATGCTTTGATATCGGACTATCTGAATTTTTAATTCAGTAATAAAAGATTTCTGGATGCAGTCAAGTACATGTGAAATCAGTGTGTGAGTCCAGATAGAATTGACCGCTCTAAATAAGTAGAAGTTAATGTATCAGTGTATTTCAATTCAATAAAATCTCGATCGAGATAATCTATGTGATGAATTTTAAAAATTAAAATATAATGTGGATGATCATATCAGGGTTGACAGTTAAATCTTAGGTCATCTTAAGCATTTGGATCAAAAAGATGAATTATATAGTAATCATATACCAATATGTTCTTAAATGATGCTTTGCAATCTTTGGACCTATTTGGACGTCAGGTATTATTGCTAGATGGTCGCTTTAATTAGTATAGAAAGATTATTCCTATACTACTGATTTAGGTTGGAACCTATGGAGTTATATTCAAAAAATTTTTTGACTGATTATATGATTGATCAATGATTAAGAATCATTCTAGGATAAAACAGTCAATTCGATTGATGATTAATCTTATACAAAAATTATAATAAATTAATTTATTAATTATTGATGAATTATAGGAGAATTAATTAGTAATTAGATTACTAATTAGCTTAATTTATTTGAGCATTGAGGTTTGGATCAAATCTAATTGAATTGGATTCAATTTGATTGGATCCGATTAGATTATGAAATATCCTAATCACTAAGGATGTTCGATTCCTGATACGATCAGAATTTAAGTTTGATTAATTTTTAATTTAATTAAAATTTAATCAAAGCTATTTACTATCTAATTAGATTAGATTTAGTGGTCTAATTAGGTCTAACCTAATTTAGTTGAATTAAGAATCTAATTAGATGAGAAAATAATTCAAATTCAAATCTCTTACACCTTCTTTCTCTGCACCCTCTTATTCTTCATGCGAAAAAATTTTTTTATGTGAATTTTTCTCATACCCAAAAGCTTTCCACATTCACATCTGATTCTTTTAAATTAAAAATTAATTGATTTAAATTTAAGTTTAAATATATTTGAATTTGAATTAAATCCTAGTATGCAAATTGAGTTGGACTCTTCTCTTCATGCCATCCCCTTTCTCCATGCATAAAGTATTTTTGCGTGAGATTTTTTGCACCATTCTGATATTGGTCAATTTTTTTTTGAGTTCATAAGATTCTTGTCCAATCTTTCATATTTCTATCTTCTCATAAAGTTACATCTTCTGATCTGAAAAATTCAGAAGATCCAAAGAAAGGAGCTTGGATCAGTCATCCAGAACCTTCGACGTGAGGTAGCACCCCCACGAAGGAAGATCCGATCAGAACTTTGAGTGGATGATGTGTGGCTGCTCAATATCAATGATAGATTCTTATCATGCCTACCAATAGCAGAGATTATCAACCAATGAAAAGATGATGAGTTCTGAACTCAACCGATGTGATCTAAAAATTAGATCAGATTTAGGATATTGATGTGATCGATGTAATTTTTTATTTTATATCAGATTTTATATATAATTTTTTTTATTATAGATCCTTAATGATAGTCTAGATCTAATCCAAAGTATATTTAGAAGATTAAAGTATTTAATCTTTTATTATTCTACGGTAAAAGTTTAAAAATACATACTTTGAACTATCCATTTTCTCTTTAGATGGTATTAGAGCGTGGTTTCTTATGACATGAATTTTTTTGCATATAACCTGATATTATATGTATTTAGATCTTTAATTTAATTTAGATTAGATCTGATATATGATATTTAGATATGAAATTAATTATAGATCTGATTGCATAAATTAATATATGGTTGTCCTGTTATAAGATTTATCCCTTACAGTACAAAGATTATCCTAGTCTGTGCTGATCTTTATAAAATTCAATTTTAATTATTTACATTAGATCTAAATAATTAATTTAAAATCTGAATAGTATAATAATCTAATTGGATAGATCCTCATAGCTATCCAGTTATAGGAGAAATCAAAGTTTCACAACTCTATTTATCCATTCGATGGGATGTCTTATGGTGTATAGGAGTGCTACACGATCTTTTCCATGATGATGAACAATAAAAAAATTTTAAAATTTTATTTTAGATCTAAGATAATGTATATTAGATCTAAAATTAATATTTTAATCATTAAATAATTGATTATAAAAATATTTTATAAAATTAAAAATTATTTTTAAATATCGAATCCGAACGCATGTCAGTCCAAAACTTAATTAAAAATTAAACGATCTAGATTTGATAACCAAAGATCTAAGGTATTAATTTCATAATTCATAGATTAATGGGTTAGCTCGAGTCAAATCCATTTAACTGGGTTAGACCTAAGATTAGAAATCATTGATAATGGATCATGTTAGTAGTTGATCAAATCTAATTAAAAGTTAATTTTGATTGAATCAATTTTATCTCTTGATCAACTTCAATAGTTGTAGTTAGTTAAGTCCATATCTTTGATTAGATCAGTATGGACTTTGATCGTAGCTCAGTGATCGAACCCAGATCTATAAGTTGATTAAATTGAAAATGACTAATCAGTTGCTGTCTAAGATAAGTTTGGTAGCTTTAATCGATGGTCATTAATTGAAAACTACTCGCATAGATTGAATCTATATCGAGTTAATGGCATATCCCTCCCATCGATCTCACTTATCTGACCGATCTGATGAATCATATTTTGATTAGATCACTTAATGATTAGGGTTGGCCCATGCTAACTAGAAAATTAGTATGACTAATTTAGATACCTCTAGTTCAACTTGTCTTGAGTCCTCTTCATAACTTGATAAAGTCAGTGGAAGGATTTATGATTGGTTGGCTAGACTAGCTTTTGCCTAATCTTTTTAATCTGACTTGATGAAGTTAGTGAGAGGATTAAGATTAATTGATCAAATCTTTTTCATATTTAATTTAACTAATTAAATCTTCTAAAATTATTAGGTCTCTAAAAATAGAATAGTTATGGTGACAACTAGGTCATAGCCTCCTATTAAGTTAGGTGATAATGAGTCCAACAGTTTAGATGATCATTGGAGGTGCCACGCGCCTAGTGCTCATTTGGCTGTTAAAATTATCATTCATAATATGTTGATTTAGTTATATCTTTTTGATGATGGTCAGGTTGGTCGAGCCACACTCAGGTCAGATCACTCATTTATTAGATGTACTAAATTCTGACATATTAATGATTGGACCTAACCAAAACTTTCAGTGGATGTGCCATACACCTACTGAAGTGGTGTCTGGGGAAAAATTGAATGCTAGAAATTATTTAGTGAAATAATTGGTTAAGAACCTACCCATGGGTGCGTAGGGATTGGTTGAGCCACACTCAGGCCCGTGTGCAGCCCACGTGGATTCTAATACCCATTATGAAATTAGTGTAATTCCACGAATTAGAGGTAGAGACTATTAATTTGAATAAAATAGTAAAAAATCTTTAGACTAAAATTTATATCTTTAGGCTTAATCAATTCATATACTAATTAGGTTTTGATTTTCTTTTTGTAGTTATGGCCACTACCTTGTCACTCCAATCACTATTAGATAATGATAAATTGATAGGATCAAATTTTGATAGATGATATCGAAAGCTCTAAATAGTCCTAGAGCATGTACAGATCTTGTATGTGTTGACAGATCTAGCACCCGAGGAGCCAGCTCCGAACACACATTGCACGGTTAGAGATATTTATCAGAAGTGGCTCAACGATCGAACTACGATTCGTTGTATTATGCTGGCAGTAATGAATGATGAGTTCAGCCATCATTTCGAGAATGTTCAGCCACAGAACATATTGCAAATGTTGAATAAATTTTTTGACACACCCGACGATGTTGAGAGGCACAAGATTAGTTATGTCATCTTCAACACTCGAATGAGGGAAGGAGTGTCAGTCACCGATCATGTACTGTATATGATCAAGATGATTGAGTACTTAAGCAAGCTTGGCTTTCCCCTGCATGAGCAGCTGGAGAAAGATATCATTCTGAACTCTCTGCTCATATCCTACCTCTCTTTTCTTACTCATTTTCGAATGACAAAGCCCACAGTCAACTATCGTGGTTTGCTGGGGTTGCTACAAAACTTTGAGAAGGATCACCAGCTCCATAAGGAGTCGGTGAATATTGTGGAAGAATTTTCTTTTGGACGTTAATTCTTTAAGAAAGAAAAGAAAAATAAGAAGAATAAGAAAAAAGTACAAAGTGCTGGGCACCTAGATCTTGTTAGACTAAGAAATTCAAATCTGACTAGAGTCAGACGGAGTGCTTCTACTGCAAGAAGCAGGGGCACTGGAAGAGAAATAATCCTTAGTACATTACCTCTCTAGTTCCGAATAGGCTGAGAAAGAAGCAAGTTATTGTTGGATAAGATAATTATATGATAATACCTTGTAATTTCTCAATTTAAGATTCTACTATCTGGGTATTAGATATCGAATGCTCTTTTAATATTTATAATTTGTTGCAGGATTTGCAGGCCAGTAAGAGATTTGAAGAAGGTGAAAGATTCTTTAATGTTGGAGATCGAAGATCAGTTTCAGTTGTAGGGTTAGAGACTATTAAGCTGGTATTCAAGTCCAATATAATTGTTCTTAGTGAACGTCACTTTTGTCCTTCTTTTTTATTGAACATTATTTCTGTAGGTCTTTTGACCATGTATGGTTATAAAATTTTAATAAAAAAAATAATTTTAATATTATTATGAATAATGTTAATGTGATGAATAGATAGCTGAATAATGATATTTACAAATTATCACAACCTGTTAGTATAATGTTCATATCCAGCAAATACCTTAAAATTAGTGATGTCTCCAATATCTATCTTTGGCATTGTAGGTTAGGTCATGTTAACAAGAACAGAATAAACAGGTTGACACAAGAGAGAATCTTCGAAGTTAGTAATTGTGAATCATTTCCAACCTGTGAGTTCTGTCTTCTTGAAAAAATGACCAAACACCTTTTACTGAAAAAGGTGAGCGAGCAAGTCAAGTTCTAGATCTAATACATACTGATGTATGTGAACCAATGAACACCAATATTAGAGATGGATATTATTATTTTATTACATTTACAAATGATTTATCGAGGTATAGGTTTGTCTACTTAATGATATATAAGCCAGAATCATTTGAAATGTTCAAACGGTTCCGTAATAAAGTAGAAAAATAATCTGAAAAGAGTATTAAAACTCTTCGATTTGATCGAAGAGGAAAATACCTCTCTAGTGAGTTTTTGATATACTTAGAAGAGAATGAGATTTTCTCACAGTGGACTCCTCTTGGAACACCACAGCATAATGGTGCATTGAAAAGGAAGAATCAGACCCAATTAGACATGGTTCGATCTATAATGGATTTTGCAAGTCTGCCAATCTTCTTTTAGAGATATACACTCGAGTCAGCTTGTTATATTTTAAATAAAGTTCTTAATAAGTCCGTAAGTTAAACACCACATGAGATATAGATAGGATGTAAGCCAGCACTTTCTCACCTTAGGATTTTGAGATGTCTAACTTATGTCAAATGTTTGAAAACTGACAAGTTTGGATCTAGGTCTGACAAGTATCTATTTGTAAAGTATCCAAAAGAGACCAAGGGGTATTACTTCTACCTTGCTGATGAACAGAAAGTATTCATCAGCAATAGGACAGTCTTTCTAGAAAAAGAGTTTCTTGTAGAAGAAACAATTGCTTCAAAGATAGAACTTGATGAAGTTCGATTGATAAAAAAATCAACATAATCTAGTAAACCCATAGAGTTGGACTTGATTAGATTAAATTCAAAACCTGTTGTAGAAATATCTTTAAGAAGATTCGGTAGAGTACTGCATCAATCAGATAGATAATATGATTTTTTGATCCAGGACGGTGATCTGGTTGAACTTGATAAGAACAATGAGGATCTGATCATCTATATGGATACGATGCAGAGGTCTGACTCTGATAAGTGGCTGAAAGTTATGAAATCTGAAATAGAATCTATGAAGGTCAACAATGCATGGACATTGGTTGACCCACCTGAAGGGATAAAATCCATAGGGGGTAAGTGAAACTTTAAAAGGAAGAGTGGCACAGACAAAAAGGTGGAGACCTATAAAATTCATCTGATTGTCAAGAGTTACCATCAGCATTATGGTATTGACTATGATGAGATATTTTTTTTCTGTGGTAATGCTCAAATCCATTCAGATCATGCTTGCAATAGCAGCATATTTGAACTATAAAATTTGGTAAATAGATGTAAAAATAGTCTTCTTAAATGGAGAGCTGGAAGAAGAGATGTATATGATATAATCTGAAGATTTCATATCCACAGATAAGTCTAAGGTGTGTAAACTTCAAAGGTCCATTTATGAACTTCAGCAGACGTTTCAAAGTTGGAACATGCATTTTGATAAAGTGATCAGAATATATGACTTCATTAAGAATAGAGAGGAACCCTACATATACAAGTGGGTTAATAACTCTGTGATAGTATTTCTTATTTTATATGTGGATGATATTCTCTTAATTCAGAATGACATTCCTGCATTATAAGGAATAAAAGTTTAGTTATCACAGTTCTCTATAAAGGACTTGAGAGAAGCATCTTTCATCCTTGGGATGAAGATCTATAGAGATAGATCTAAAAGATTACTTGGATTATCCCAATCGACATGCATTGATACTGTATTGAAAAGGTTCAGTATGAAGAATTTCAAGAAAGACTATCTTCCAATAGGCCAAGAAATTTTTTTCTTGAAGAATGATTGTCCGACAACTCCTCAAGAGAGAGAGCATATGAGTCTAATTTTATATGCTTCGATAGTGGGATCTATTATGTGCACCATGACATGTACGTGATCGGACGTGGCATTCTCACTAGGAGTAGTGAGCAGATACCACTCTGATCCAGATGAGAACCATTGGAAGGTCGTAAAGACCATCCTTAATTATTTGGAAATACTAAGGATCAGTGGCTTATCTATGGAGAATCTGACTTAAAATTTATGAGATTTACAGATTTTAATTTTCAGTCAGATCATGATGATAGCAAGAGCATGTCAGAATATATTTATATCATAAACGGTAGAGTAATCTGCTGAAAGAGTTTCAAGCAGCACATTGTGGTCGATTCTACTTGCGAGACGGAATATGTCACAGCATTCGATGCTGTGAAGAAAGCTGTGTGGTTACGAAAGTTCATCAACAAGCTCGGAGTGGCACCTTCCCTTGATGGCTCCATCTTGTTGTACTGCGCCAGAACAGGCACCATTGCTCAAGTGAAGAATTGAAGTCACATCAGTAGACCAAGCACATTCTGCATCGCTACCACCTGATTCAGGAGATCATGGATCGAGGTGACGTCGAGCTTTAAAAGATCGATGAAAAAAAAAATCTGATCGATCCATTTACTAAAGCCCTCAGTATTAAGGAGTTCAAAGACTATAAATCAAAGATGGGTATACGATACTGTACCAATTGATTTTAGTCTAAATGGGAGTTTTTAGAAATTATGTCCCAAAACCAATCATCAGCCTGTTGACGGTTGTGCTTATTATTATAATTATATATAAATTATTAAATTAATAAATATTATTTAATTTTTTCATCACTGTGTACGTCTTATTTTGAACTCCTATTATTGATGAAGTTCTTAGGATTATTTGATTCGATATAGAAGGATATATCGTTTAGTCTTTAAACCTTAAGTTTACTATCAAATGATATACTATTATTAGGATGATAGCTATCTCAAGTATAGGTCATTGTGTGTCATGTATGTTGATTTTTCTCTTAACCAAAGAGTGTGGAGACACTGGCATGGCATGTAAGTATGACGTAGGAGTACATCTATTGAACGTGATTAATTTTGAGACTCTGCTGTTAAGAGTAGCTTATGAAGGATATGGGTACGCATCCTTTCGATCTAAGATCACCATGATGACTTGCAAGCAACTCACTATACTTTGATGTTGGACTACTTGAATTTCTAATTCAGTAATGAAAGATTTTTGGATACATCAAGTACTTACAAAGTCGGTATGTGAGTTAAGATAGAATTGATCCCTCTGAATAAGTAGGAGTTAATATATCAGTGTGTTTAATTTAGTAAAATCTCGATCAGGATAATCCATGTGATAGATTGTGAAAATTAAAATACAATGTGGATGACCATATCAGGGTTGACAGTTAGACCCTAGATCACCTTGAGCATTTGGATCAAAGAGATAAATTATGTGATAACAATATACCAATGATTTTTGAATGATACTTCACAATCTTTCGACTATCTAGATGTCAGATATCATTGCTAGATGGTCACTTTGATTGGTATAAGAAGATTGCTTTTATACTATCGACTTAGGTTCAAACCTATAAGATCACACTCAAAAAAAGTTTCTGACTGATCATATGGCTGATCAACGATTAAAAATTATTCTAAGATAAAATAGTCAATTTGATTGATGATTAATCCAATGCAAAAGTTATAATAAATTAATTTGTTAATTGTTAGTAAATTATAAGAGGATTGATTAATAATTAGATTGATAATTAGCTCAATTTGATTGAGCATTGAGATTTGGATTAAATCTAATTGAATTAGATTCAATTTGGTTTGATCCGATTAAGTTATGAGATGTCCTAATCGCTAAGGATATTTGATTTTTGATATGATCAGGATCTGAACTCGATTAATTTTTGATTTGATTAAATTTTAATCAAAATTATTTTCTATCAAATTAGATCAGATTTAGTGGTCTAATTGGATCTAATCTAATTTAGTTGGGTTAAAAATCTAATTGGATGAGAAAATAATTTGAATTTAAATCTCTTGCACCTCCTTTTTCTGCACCCTCTTATTTTTCATGTGAAAAATTTTTTTTATGTCAATTTTTCTCATGCCCAGAAGTTTTTCCATGTTTACATCTAATTTTTTTTTAAATTAGAAATTAGTTGGTTTAAATTTGAATTCAAATATGTTTAAATTTGAACGAAAACTTAGAGTCCAAATTGAGTTGGACTCTTCTCTTCATGCCATCACCCGTCTCCATGCATAAAGAATTTTTGCATGAGATTTTTTGTACCATTCTAATGTTGGTTAACCCTTCTCTGAGTTCATAAGATGAAGATAAAGTTTGGTTTAAAATTTAATTCAAATTTAATTTGAATTGATGATAAGGATCAACCAACATTTAAAATTAAACCGAAACTACCTCTTTTTTATCCTTATCTTTCATAGGACGCCACCCTTAAGATGTTGGAGTTTCATAGTTTCATGCATGCAAAATTTTTTTAAAATGACTATGCAGTAGAATTTAAAAATTTTAGATTAAATCTAATTTAATCTAAGCATGCATAAGATCAAATCTTAAACTCATAAACAGGATCATTATATGTGAGATAGGATTCAGATATAGAAATCAAATAGAAAAAAATAAATAGAGAACATACCTTGGTAAGAATCAATCTTCATCATGAACTGATGGTCATGGATATCTTCTGAAGATCCCTTGAAGCCACATAAATATCTGGCTTCTATAGATATCCACATGAGACTTTGACCTGATCAGAAGCTTTTTGATCTCTCTGGGGTGCTAAATCTCTTATAGAGATCATATTTTGATGGTTGAATTTTTTTTTTCTCTCAAGATACTTTTAGAGAAGAAGAAGAATATAAGAGGATGTTAATCTCGATGCTAGAGATCATGAGAAGAATCCTTTCTTCTCTTTTCTTCCTAAAACCCTGCACTAAATCTCTCACGCCCATGGCCTTCATGCCGTCTCTATATCTTCTTTGATTTTTCACACACAAAAATCTATTTTTTTTGGTGTCAAACCTAATCTCATCTCTGATCCTAACAACCATCATAACCCTTGTTTAAATAGGCTAAGAGGATAAGATGTTTGGATTAGGAAATAAGAGTCCAATTATCTTAGGACTCTAGCTCTTTTGTGCCGCTAACACTTCTTAATTTTGTCCGCCCCATATCTCATGGAAGAAAGCAGATATCCCATGGATTATTACATGCTAAAAAGAGAGGAAGGCATGGGTGTTTGGCTATCCAAATCTGGTTGGGCATGGGACTAGTTGTGGCGCATGGAGAGAAGAGTTTAATCCAATTAGGACTCCTCTTTAGGTGACTAATTTAAATCAATTTAAATTCTAATCAATTTTAATCATATTAAGAGTTGATTAAATCCAAACAGATAAAAATTCAAATATGATTTAGAGTCCAAACTATTTAGATTAGATGTCACCTAATTAGAAAAGGTGTCCTTATCCTTTTGGACTCTCTCTTGATGCTTAAGTCAAACTCAAAATTAATCTTAATCTAATTAGGATTTGATAAACCAATGAATATAAAATTTTTAGTCTAAATAGCAACTCAGACATTCTTATTTAGATCCTAATCTAATTAGGCATTGAGTCAAATCTAAATCCTAATTCAATTAGAAATCATTCTCCTATGCAATTTGGTTATCTCATAATCTAATTAAATTTGATCAAATCAAATCCATATCAAGTCAAATTAAATCTAATTTAATTAGACTTGATGCAAGCCCATTGCTAAATCAAATTGAGCCAATTAGCAATTCAATTGCTAATTAATCCTCTTAGAACTCACTAACTCTTTTGTGAGTTACTTAATGCAAATTTTGCATTGGATCAATTAATTAAATTTTGATAATCAAATTCTATCATGATTCATAATCATAATTCAACCATCTAATCAGTCAAAAATCTCTTTATGTGTGACCCCATGGGTTATACTCTATCTGATACTGAGATATATTATGATCTCTATCACAATATCATTGAAACTCTTTTCAATGGGTTAGAACCATTCTAACTCTACCCATCAAGGATCATTGATCATCAAGATGATGCTCGTGGGTCTCACAATCCATCAGTGACATCTAGCAGTATGTAGTGGCAATCTGACAGAATAAAAGATGATGAATCTTTAGGTACAGTTAACGTATGATACAGTTGCTCTATCGTGAGTCCTGACCAGATAGTAGATCATGGATGAATCGTCAAACCTCATCATTAGTCATATGATAGATTTAATCAGCTCAAATCCATATATAATTTTCATGAATTTTTTTTTCATTAATCACATTACTATGGCCATAAACTTTAAGACTTAGTTTTATAAATCTCATAAGACTACTCCCTTCTGCTTGGATCGATAGATTCCATCTAAGTGTATATCCTATTCCTATAGTGGACCAACTGTCACTAACATCCACTATAAGAGCTCATTGAGATCCATGTTTATGTGTCAGTCAAATTTTAGTAGCCTCATTGTGAGCAGTTGTAATGCCGTTGGTCAAAGGATTGGTCATACAACTGCAGCATCGAGAAAATTACTGATGAGTGAGCTGACATCCATGTGACTTCTCGTATTGGTCACACTCTGTGCTAGTTATTCTCTAACAACTATCTGCACTTTCGCTCTGATGTCACTACACCACAGACTCAAAATTCATCTGTCTGAAGGAAGCGATCCGTACACTGATCTATCTGGATCAATCACCATTCCCAAGATAATCCAATAATCTGGAGTAATTTAAGAATTAACCATCAATGACACATGCCTTAAATTTTTAACTCTTTAAGAATATGTATTATCATCTTGTTAATCTTTTAGATGATTTATGGATATATAAAAATAAATGATAATATAAATACCTAATAAGTATAAAAATATATCCTAAAAATATGATATGTCAGCTAAGATTGACTTCTAGGACATACATCTAACAATCTTCCACTTGTATTAAAGCCAACTTGCCATATACCAAGTCTTATCTTCATAAGAAAAGCTCCTTAGCAAGGGCTATGGTGTTATTATTTTTGCAGTATAGTGTCATGGCATCTGATGGTACGATATCAGCAACTAATATTAAAATCAGAATGTATCCTACACATCTACAGTGTACTAAGCTTCCATCAATCAATTATTTGAAACTCTTCCAAGATATCGACATGATTACACCTATGATGTAGATATTCTACCATCAATGACAGACATAAAATCTGAATTAGTATATCCTTTCACTCCTACCTTTGATCCTTTTCTAAATTAAGAACATATCTTTAGTTCTTCTTAAGTACTTGAGGATATTTTTACAGTAATCCAGTTCTCTCAGCTTGGATACAACTGATATCTACTTATGACATTCATAGTATTAACTATATTAGTTCAAGTACATTATATGGCACACATCTATACCTGAGAGGATAGCAGACATCTCTCTGAGATTTCTATGCTGAATCCTTTTAGCATCCAATCTTTGTACTTTATCTGTGAAAATACAAGCATCTAATTGCATCTATCTCTATAGATCTTTAGGATATTTGCTTTATGTCTTTTATGAAGAATTCTATATACAATCATATTTTAATCGATGTCAGTATTAGACACTCTCACTGATCTTTTTTGAAAATACATAATTCTTCTTTTCTGATCAAATCATCAAGCAACTATATTTGAGACTCAGTCTTCCAAATTGGTCAGGTAAGTAGAGATTGGTGGGGATCTTCCATTATTTTTCTTAGACACTAATAAATTGATCTAGTAAGCGAACGAAATTAATTAAATAATAATTTTTTAATTATTTATTTTAGACATCAATTAGACAATTGATCTGAATAAGTTAGCTTAGGTGAATCAAATTCGAGTCATAGAGCCGAATTAGATTCTTAGGTTAATTGATTCTACATATGAGTGTCAATCGATTCGATCAACAATAATTGTATGATCTTAAGCTCTATTGACCTCATCCTAATCAATACTTGACTCGATTTGATCATTTCATAAATCAATTTAGACCCAATATAATTAAATCAGAAACTCTAGATGTAATCCAATTATATGACCTAATTTGGTCTACCCATGTTCAATTCTTTATGCACAAACACTAATTTCAGATCTTAAAATTAAATTTTTAGATCTAAATTTTTTGCATGAAAAGTATATTTAGATCTTGAAATAATTTTAAATCATACATACAAACATATATCATATACAAAAATAAGTTCAGATCATAGAAATAAATTTCAACACTAAATATGCTTTCATATATCATATATATGAATAAAAAATAGATCTCAAAATACTTTTTAGATTTAAACAACAAAATATATATCATATATATGCTAAAAAAATTAGATCTAAAATTTTATTTAATTAAATATTTTAATATCATTCTAGAATAACTATTCAGCATAACAAGTTATGCCAGAGCAACCTTATATCAGAACGACATAAAAAAATTTTAAATCTGAAATTTTTCTCTACAGATTTCAAATCTAAATTTTGATCTCATGCATTTGATGTGGCTCTGATATCACTGTTGGAGTTTTATGATTTCATGCATACAAATTTTTTTTAAAATGAGCATGCAGTGAAATTTAAAAAATTTTAAATTAAATCTAATTTAGTCAAAGCATGCATAAGATCAAATCTTAAAATCATAAATAGGATCATCATATGTGAGATAGGATTCAGATATAGAAATTAAATAAAAAAAATAAATAGAGAACATACCTTGGCATGGATCAATCTTCACCACGAACTGATGATTATGGATGTCTTTCGAAGGTTTCTTGAAGTCGCACAAGTTTTCGACCTCTATGGGTATCCACACGAGACTTCTATCTAATCAGAAGCTTTTTGATCTCATCGAATACTAGTTCTCTTGCAGAGATCGCATCTTGATTATTGAAAATTTTCTTTTCTCTCAAGACACTCTTAGAGAAGAAGAAGAATATAGAAGGATGTTGATCTCTATGCTAGAGATCATGAGAAGAATCTTTTCTTTTCTTTTCTTTCTAAAACTCATGCACCAAATCTCTCATGCCCATAGTCTTCATACCGTCCCTCTCTCTTCCTTGATTTTTCATGCACAAAAACCTCTTTCTTTTGGTGTCAAACCTGATCTCATCTCTGGTCCTAACAACCCTTATAACCCATATTTAAATAGGCTAAGAGGATAAGGTGTTTGGATAGGAAATAAGACTCCAATTCGCTTAGGACTCTAGCTCTTTTGTGCCACCAACCCTTCTTAATTTTGTGCACCCCATATCTCACAAAAGAAAGCAGATATCCCATGGATTATTCCACTCTAAAAAGAGAGGAAGGAATGGGGTGTTTGGGCATGCAAATCTGGTTGGGCGTGGGACTTGTTGTGGTGCATGGAGAGAAGAGTTTAATCTAATTAGGACTGCTCTTTAGGTGGTTGATTTAAACCAATTTAAACTCTAAGCAATTTTAATCATATTAGGAATTGATTAGATCTAAATAGATAGAAATTCAAATCTAATTTGGAACCCAAACTATTTAGATTAGATATCACCTAATTAGAGAAGGGATCTTAATCCTTTTGGACTCTCTCTTGGTGCTTGAGTAAAACTCAATTTAATCCTAATCCAATTAAGATTTGGTGCACCCATGAATATGAGAATTTTTAGTCTACATAGAAACTCAAATATTCTTATTTAGATCCTAGTCTAATTAGGAATTGAGTCAAATTCAAATCTTAATTCAATTAGGAATCATTTTCTCATGCAATTTGATTATCTTATAACCTAATTAGGTTTGATCAAATCAAATCTATATCAAATTTAATTTAATTTAATTTAATTAGACTTGATGCAAACCTATTGCTCTCTCAAATTGAGTCAATTAACAATCCAATTGCTAATTAATCCTCCTAGAACTCACTAACTCTTTAGCGAGTTGTTTAATGCAACTTTGTATTGGATCAATCATCAATTAAATTGAATATCAAATTTTATCATGATTCATAATCATAATTCAATCATCTGATTAGTCAAAAATCTTTTTGTGTTGGATCCCATATGCTCTATTCTGTCTGGTAGTGAAATATTTTGTGATCCCTATAACAATATCATTGAAACTCTTTTCAATGGGATAGAATCGTTCAAGCTCTGCCCACCAAAGATTGTCGATCATCAAGATGATGCTCGTGGGTCTCAAAATTCACCAGTAATATGTAGCAGTATGTAGTGGTAATCCAGCAGAATAAAAGGTGATGAACCTCTAGGTGCAGTTAACGTATGATACAGTCTCTCTATCATGAGTTCTGACTAGATGGCAGGTCATGGATGAATTATCAAACCTCATCATCAGTTATATGATAGAATTAATCAGCTTAAGTCCATATGTGATTCTAATGAAATTTTTTTCATTAATCACATTGCTATTGTCATAGACTTAAAGACTCAGCTTCATAAATCCCATAGAACTACTTTCTTTTGCTAGGCTCGATAGATTCCATCTAATTATACACCCTACTCCTACAGTGGATCAACTGTCGCTAACATCCACTACAAGAGCTCAGTGAGACCCATATTTATATGTTAGTCAAACTCCAGCAATTTGATTGCGAGTAGCTGTAACACCACTGGTCAAATGACCAGTCATACAACTACAGTATTGAGAAAGTTATTAATGAGTGAGTAGATATCCATGTGACTTTTCGTGTTGGTCACTCTCAGTACTAGTTATTTTCTAATAACCACCTGTACTCTCACTTCAGTGTCACTACACCACAGACTCGAGATCCATATGTCTGAAGAAAGCAATCCGTGCACTGGTCTATCTAAATCAATCACCATCCCCATGATGATCCTATAATCAGGAGCAATTTAGAAATTAACCATGAATGACACATGTCTCAAATTCTCAACTCTTTGAGAGTATGTATCATCATCTTGTTAATCTCTTGGATGATTCATGGATACATATATATAAATGATAATATAAATATCCAATAAGTATAAAAATATGTTCTAAAAATATGATATGTATTAGTCAAGATTAGCTTCTAGAGCATACATCAAACATAAGAGGGGATTAATTTTGTGCAAGATTAGAAGTACTTTTTGGGTGAGAAATCTGAGAGTTGGGGCCTAAAAAGTTGAGAGTGGGTTGGGCTTTCGTGTGTGAGAAACAAAAGAAGTGTTCTTTTTCTCGGGTGTGAGGTATGGGTTCTAGGGTTTCAACCCTAAATTTTGTGAGAAGAAAGAGTGAGTCTTGTCCAATCTTCCACACTATCACCTCCTCATAAAGCTTTATCTTCTGATCCAAAAGAGTCCAGGAGATTCGAAGAAAGGAGCTTGGATCAGCCATCCAAAGCCTTCGACACGAGCTAGCATTCCTATAAAGAAAAAATCGATCAAGATTTTGAGTGGATGATTTGTAGAGACTAAATGATCTATGCGGCTGCTCGGCATCAGTGAGAGCTTCAGATCATGCCTACCAGCAGTAGAGATTATCGATCAGTGAAAAGGTGATGAGTTCTGAACTCAACCGATGTGATCTAAAAGTTAGATCAGATTCAGGCCATCGATGTGATCGATGCAGTTTTCTATTTTATATCTGATTTTATATATAATTTTTTATGCCATAAATCTTTAACGGTAGTTTAGATCTGATCTAAAGCATGTTTAGAAGATTAAAGTATTTAATCTTTTATTAGTCCACTATAAAATTTTAAGAATACATGCTTTGAACTACCCCTTTTTTCTTTATATATATATATATATTAAAATGAAGGCTTCTCAATGGAGAAGCCTCCGTTTGACACATGGTTTATTAGGAAGAGGAAGAGAGAGACATGTAGACAAGAAAAGGCAGTGCCTAAATGCCAAAGCTTCCCTATCCTCTCATGCTCCCCTGATCGCCTGCTTTGTAGAGGATTCCCTGTTCACCCACAGCATCCTAACGAAAGCCTCTCACCTCTCAGAAGGTGATGCCACTGGTGAGATTGAAGGTGCCGGTGGTGAGACCGTCGGTGGAAAAGACAGTCTTCATTGAAGCTTTCCTATTCACTCGTGGATGCCGCCAACCCCAAGAGGAGAAGCCTGTCGCCATTCCTTATGGTGACAAATTGATAGCATTCCCCAAGAGCCCCAAGATTTTGAGGGATTTTCCCAGTGAGATGCGGTCGATCCTGATGATGGGGTTGCGAATGTCAATGGGATTTTCCAAAGAGAAGCAGCTGATGCGAATGAGGAGGCCAAAATTCTGTCATGATAGCTCACGAGATGAGGGAGGTCGACGAACGATGGATCATTGGGAGGGGGGTCGGCCTAAGACCCCTTCCTTTGTTTCAAGAAAAATGAAAAAACAAGAAGAAAATGAGAGGAAGAGAGAAAAGCCAAGATTCCAAAGGATTTTTTCGACGAGATGTGGTCGATTTCGGTAATGGGGCCATGGATGTCAAGGGAATTTTCCAATGAGAAGCAGCTGATACAGACGAGAAGGCCAGAATTTGAGCATGGGTTCTGGAAGGTGAGGATGGCGATGGCTTACGAGATGAGAAAGGCCGACAAGCACTAGGCTGTTGGGAGGGGGATCGGCTTACGACCCCTTGCTCTATTTCAAGAAGAAAAAAAAGAAGAAGAAAACAAGAGGAAGAGAGAAGAAAAAATTGGGAAAAAAAAGAAAGAAAAGAAAATATAAAAAAAGGTTTGATATCTGAAACAAAAGAAAAAAAAATAAATATAAAAAAATTACATGAAAAGAAAAGGTGGAATCTTTGAATGTTTAATATGCAAATACCATGTGTTTACTAATAACCTTAGAAGTATGCAATCCCCAGTTTGCATCTTAAGAAAGAATTTGGAGAGTTCAATTCTATTGAGATTGCATGGGTTAAAAAATTTATTAGATTTGTTTCATATTTGGTACTTAAAATTTACTGATAAAAGATAAATATTTACTTTAGATCATTAAAGAAAAAAATTTGTATATTAGATATTTTAATATCATATCTCTTGCTCATGTCCATTACAATTTTTTCATGATAAATTTTAATTTGATTCTATTCTTTCCTGTTCTTTTAATATCGATTATAATTTCATGTGAAAGATTATATAAAATTTACATCATTTATTTTTTCGATAAAGTTGCTCAATGGTTAATAGATAAATCAACTAAAAAATTATGCATATATGATATATATATATATATATATATATATAATATTTTATATTTTATTCATCTAATAAATTATTTGATGATATTGAGTTGAGTTATGTATTTTTTTTGCACAGAAAGATGATGATTTTGTTATTCTCTTAAAAATCAAAAAAATTATGAAAAAAATTATATCTTCCAAATTAAAGTGGATGAATACAATCTTAAAGAAGAAAGATTATGCTACACTGTTCTTAAAATAATTTCGAATAATGCATGCAACGAAGCAGAAGACAAAAAAATCAAGAAAAATATATTGTGAGTATTGTATTTTTATTTTTTTATATATGGATGATTATATTTATATATTTTATTTTAATAATTGATAACAAATTTTTTTTTACAGATTGAAGTAGATAAGGATGAAATTTCTGATATTGATACAACTATGAAGAAAAGAGATGTATTGAGATACAAATCAGTAGTCACGCTCTATCTAATGATGAGGATTTTAAAATAACTGATGATGAAAATATTGATTCAAGGAATGATTTCTTTATTAGCAAAAGAGAAAAATAATTATATTACTTCTTACAATCTGACTATATATTTTCATTTCCAACATTTGATATTATTTATGATATCTTTTACATTATGTTGGATTTTTAATTTATAAAAATATTATCTCAAAAAAAGAAAATAATCACATGCCGCATATCGCATGGGATTCTAAGCTAGTATTAATTAATTTCACCATGAAATAGAATGCCAAATAAGACTGTTTATGTAGCACTTCTTCTTTCCACATGTCATCCACATTGTCTATTACCGATCTTTTGAGGAATATTTCAAAGATTGTCAGAACAACGTGAATGCAATGCACCTGACATGGAGACACAAAAATGGACAGCATGTTCAAGCTTGATACACGCTTTCCTGACAATGCATGTTTGGAGATCTAATGGTAACCTGATGTCAGAGTTTATTTCTGACATAGAGACAAAATAAGGAGTCTTTACTCATGAATTATGTAGGAGTTTTAAAGCCTAGGATCATGAGACGTCCAAGAGAGGGGTCTCCTTTTTATAGACTAGGAATTGAGACTTTCCATGAAAGAGTGCCATGAATCAATGCTAAAACATCCTTTTGGCATCCCAAAAAATTCTAAAAAAATCCTTAGGACATGGAGAAGAAATCAAGAGTCTCACATACCAAAGAATTTCTTATTAAAAAAAAAAATAATATGATATAAATAATATACCATATACGAAAATCTCTTTTCTAATCTGCATCTTATCTCTAATTCAGATCGCATTCGAATTAGGCAAGAGATAATATTATAACTCATCAGCTATTGTTGCCCACCCTTATTGGATCCTATCTCATGATGCCAAAAATTATAGTCCAAATCCAATTAGGCATGGATAAATTGGTATGGATCTAGATGTTACGCAAAAGATAAGGATAGAGTCCTAGTCTGACTTGGACTCTTCATTTCTAATTCAATTCTAATCCAAATCAAATTTAGATTAAAATCACTAATAGAAATGAACCTAATCTAATTATAAATCTAAATATCTCATCAAATTTTTAACCTAATTAAAAATTAGTCGAGTCCAAATCCTGATCTAATCAGGAGCATATTTCTCTTATAATCGGGTTTGATCATATCAATCTCAATCTGAGTCAAATTGAATATAATTCAATTAGACTTGTTCCAAAGTACTTTACTCAATCAAATTGAGTCAATTAATAATCTAATTACTAATTAATTCTTCATAAATGATAGAGTCTCAATCCCAATGGGACTCTCCCATAGAGTCCTATCCAAGTAGGACTCTTCACCAGAGATAATCTAATTGGACTCTTCAGCCTTCAGATCTGACCAAATCTTCTAATGCGTGTGACTCCATAGGTTCGAACCTAAGCTAAAAGTATAGGAATAATTTTCTATACCAATCGATGTAACCATCTAGCAATGATGACCCGACGATCGGATAGGTCGAAGTGTTACAAGGCAACCTTCTAGAACCTACTGGTGTATGGTTATCGTATATTTCATCCCTTGGACCCAAATGCTCAAGGCGACTTAAGATTTAACTGTCAACCCTAATTAAGTTGACCACATTATATTTCAATATTTCAAATCCATCCCATGAATTATCCTGGCCATGATTTTGCTAAATTGAAATACACTGATGCATATTTTCTACCAATTCAGAGGGGTCAATTCCATCTTGATTCACACACTGACTTGATAAGTACTAGACTGCACCCAGTATTCTTCCATGACTAAGTTAAAAACTCAGATGGTCCGATATTAAAGTACAGTGAGTTGCTTACAAGTCATCATGATGGTCTCAAGTCGGAGGGATACTTATACCTATACCTTTCATGAGCTACTCTTAACAGCAGAAGTACTTGGCACATGATCACGTTCGATGCGAATGTACTCATACATTTCATCTGCATACCATAACAGTGTCTCTACACTCCTTGATTAAGAGGACAACCAACTCATATGGGATACAACGGCCTACACTTGATATCATTATCGTCCTATTAATAGCGTATCGTTTGGTCGCGAATATTTTTAAGGACTTAACGATAAATCCTCCTTTGTCGATTAATAATAGTCCTAAAGACTTCATTACAACACAAAAATCCAAAGATGGTCAATTTGTAATAAAAATATTAAATAATTTTATTAATAAAAATTTATATATAATTTATAAGATGAGCACAATCATTTAACGATTGATTTTGGGAATATTTTTTCAACAACTCTCTCCTTAGACTAAAGCCAATCGGTGCAGTATCGTATATCTATTTTTGATTTGTGGTATCGAACTCCTTGATTCTGAGAGCTTTAGTAAATAGGTCGGTCAGATTCTCTTTTTTAGTCGATCTTCTGAAGATTGATATCACCTCGATCCATGATCTGATAAAGTGATAACAATGCAGAATATTTTGGTGTGCTGATGGGATCTCGATTTTGGCTTGAGCAATGGCTCCAGTATTATCGCAGTATAACAAGATAAGGCCATCAACAAAGGGTGCCACTCCGACTCGTCGATGAACTTCTACAACCATACAGCTTCTTTCGCAGCATCAGATGCCGCCTCCACTTCGCAAATAAAGTCTGTCACAGTATTCTGCTTAAAATTTTTTCAGCAGATTGCTCCATCATTTTGGATAAAAATATAACTCGATGTACTCTTACTGTCATCATGGTCTGATTGAAAGTTGGAGTCAGTGAACCCCACAAGTTTCAAGTCAGTTACACCATACACAAGTCACTGGTCTTTAGTATTTCTCAAATACTTAAGAATGATCTTTATGACCTTCAGTAATTTTTTCTTGGATCAGATTGGTATCTACTCACTATCTCTAATGAGT